>NW_009621865.1:0-8515 GCF_000690535.1 Cariama cristata
CCGGCCCAGCCTTAAACGGTGACAGCACCTCTGGAAGTAGCCTACTCCAAGCTCCCTTCTCAGAGCAAGACCAGCCAAAGCAGGTTTTTCAGGATCATCTTCAGTCAGATTTTTAATATTTCAAGAGATCAAGACTCCGTATGCTCTCTGGCTATTCCCATGCTGGGCCCTCACAGTGTTTTTTTCTCTTTTTAAGAGTGAATTTTTCTGTATTTTAATTTGTGCCCATTGCCTCTCATCCTGTCACTGGATGTGAATGAGAAGAACATTTTCTTTAGAGCCTCCCCTCAGGTATTTATCTTTGTTGATAAAATCCCCCTGAGCCATCTCCTCTTCATGCTGAACACTCCCAGTTCTCTCAGCTTTTCCTCATATGACAAATCCCTTCTTTATCTCTGAGGCCCTTTGCTGGACTTTCTCCAGTATGTCCATATCTCTTTTGTCCTGTAGACCCCAGCACTGGACCCAGCAATCCAGATGTGTTTCACTAGTACTGAGAAGAGGAAGGATCACCTCACCTGACCTGCTAGCAACAACCTTTCTAATGCAGTCTAGGTTGTTTTTGGTCTTCTTTGCTGCAATGGTGCATTGCTGGCTCTTGGTCAGCTTGCTGTCCATCCCCAGGTCCTTTTCTGCAAAGCTCTTTTCCTGCTGGTCAGACTCAAACCTGTACAATTGGATGGAGTTATTCCTCCACAGATGAGGGACTTGGTATTTCCCTTTTTTGAACTGCATAAGGTCCTTGTTAGACTATTTCTCCAACCTTTCACAGTTCCTCTGAATAGCAGCACAATGATCTGGTGTATCAGCCAGTCCTCTGAGTTTCAGACTACCTGAAAACCCAATGAGAGTACACTCTGACCCATCATCCTGTTCATTAATGAAGATGTTACGTAGTATTGGCCCCAATTTAATATCTAGGCCTCCAATTAGACTTCATGCCACTGATTACCACCATGTGGACCCAGTGATTCAGCCGGTTTTCAACCCACCTCATTGTTTATCCAGCCCATACAGCAACAGCTTGTCATGAGGATCTTATGGGAGACAGTGTCAAAGATTTCTGTTAAAAGTTGTTTTGATTGTATTTAAGTAAAATTTCTTCCAGAAACTGCATTATTTTGTGTTGTCTCTGATAAATCAAGTGTCCTGTGGGTAATTCACTGATTAGATATTCATCACATGTACGGATCACAAAGCTTGATTATTCTAACTTTTTGCAGTATATCAGCATTAGAAATGATAAATAATTATGATTCTTATCTAGGAGAAAGCATAGTGTCCCTTGATTGACAAGCTCTGTTCTTAGATTTGTTTTGTGTTTCAGTCATATTACAGATATGATAATTCCAGAAAATGTCTGCTGTGAATGTATTTTTATTATCTGTAAAGAGATTTCTAATGATAGTAAGTAGGTAGAATTTTTTTAATCCTCTAGCAATTACAAAGATGGTTAGGCATCCTTTTTTTAACCTTATCATATCTCTTCTCACTCTCTCTCATTTATCATATAAAATCCTTGATGATATTATGTCTCTTCTGATGATGTTCATGAGAGATAGTCCATTAAATGGAAGAGCTCTAAACACTCGTGAAACGTACTGTAGTTTTAATATGGTGTTTCAGACGTTTGATGAATTCTTAACAACTGCTCTTCAGGTAGATACAGACAGAGTTGGAAATCTTCAACTGGTTGCATACAACACATCAAAAACTCTCCTTGGTAGAGACAACAGACATTGTTATCCAGTAACACCTATCATGTATCATTAGGTCTCCATAGGATGAAGTTATGCCCTGGAAACAGAAACCAGATGGATTTCCAAAATTCTAGGTACATTAACAGTTACTGAAGGTTAATAATATGACCACAACTAGAATGAAACAATTAGGTCAATTTTTATAGTCTGCATTTCCACTGGAGATGAATGCTAATATATAACACACTAGTCATTCTTCCAGCAAGAAATCTCATTGAACCAACACCTTTTTACAAAGTTGGATTAAAAAAGCTGTATACCAACCATTATTCCTCATGGTGCACCCACATTGAAAATTATCTACTCTGGAGAAAGAGAAGCTTCAGATTCTCTTGCTTTCTACCTTTTTTTGAACTATGTATGACTCATAACAATACTTATCTTCCAAACACAGCCACTTCCCTAACTCTTGTATTGTTTTTGTAAAGTGATTAATCTCTCTGTATTCCTTCCATTGCAGAGGTTATAGTCCTTAGGTTTTGCATAAAGCTTTGATCCTCTGGAATAGAAGATACTTTAAGATCAGGAGATATTTTTGTTATTGTATTTGTTTTTTTCACAGAATTTAGTATTACTGATAGTAAGACTTATATAAAAAACAGTACAGGAGAAGGTATCAGCATAGTACAGAGTCACTGGAACTAGTTGTTTTGGTTTTGGACTTACATAAGCAATCTAATGAAAACTACATGTTCAGTTATGGGCAGTTTTCATAGGTTGATACACAATTCTCTGCATGATGAAACTATGTGACCCCTGTGCAAACTATGCCATTAGTTCCCTTCAAGGTTGTACTGAAACTCATCAAAATATGGCCATCTGTGTTGATAGTCCATTTTTGCTTTCCTTTTCAAGGCCACTGATAGCACCTCTTGGTGGTATATTTAAAATCCTTCAGCAGATGGTCCCCAATGACCTTTTCTCATATGTGGCTTCCTGGCAATCTCAACAAATTTTTATCACAGATGATATACAGTGTAGAAATGGTTTATTAAAAGCAATTTGTATCTGTATCTGTGTATACACACATATATATATGTGTCTTAACATTTCTGTAATAATTTGTCATTAAAGTCCATGTAATTATGGCAATATTATTAGTATATTCCTTGGTTCTTTACAAGTTATTCAAATCTGTGGGGAAATAAAAGTAGCACTTGTTCAAGAACCCTCTGTGTTTAGGACTTTTGGTCACATGGAATTAAAATAACAGTTAGAAGTTGAATATCAAAATTGGGAAAACATGGACCAGTGACTATCAGATATCAAAATTTACAAACAAAGGATCTACAATGTCAAGAAGAATTTTTCCACTTCAGTATTACTTTTAGGCATGTGGAGGATTCAACGTGAATCTGTTACTGAATGACAAACAGAAGATGAATCCACCCAATCCCCAAACCACTGTAGTCATATGCCAAGTATCATTTGTTGAGGATAAGGATAGAAGTCTCAAAGCAAGATGCAGACAAAGAGAAATGTTGTACAAAGGATCTAATAAGTTAATATTCCCCTAAGTGGGAATATTGCACAGACCGAAAGAAAAACCATGATATATCCTACTCCTGGGGCAGCCCTCTCAACCCTTGCTGACTCTCAGAAAATCTGATCAGAATAAAATAGAAGGAAGCTTTATCACATCATCAAATCTGCCATATGAGCTAATCACCTTTTTATTTTCTCATCTCTGGTGCCTAGTAGAATTGTTAGTCACTATATGTGATACATGAGAAAATTCAAGTGGAATTTCGGCGACAATATAACGCACATGACAATACCTAAAAGGACCTTGACTGAATTAAGTAAAATAAGTAAAACTATAAGTAAAACAAGGATGGCACCACATATTTAATTCACTAAAGTAAAACTGTGCAAATGAAGCTTCCTGTTGCGTATTGTAAGTAAGTTCTACAGGTTATTATGTGATCAGTTTTACGTATATGCATAACAGAAGAGGACATCTACTAGGTAATGATGGAAAGGGGGATCAGAAGTGATTACCCCAGATCACATCTGCAGGAATTAGCAAATATTAGTCAGTACCTAATAGTCCTTCAGATTTGGAAAGGCATACTAGACCACAATAAGGAAGACTCCATAAACCTCAGAGATACAGGGAATTTTTTTGTCCACCGATAGTTTTGATCCAAATGATGATCAGAAACTGACAGAAGGAACAACATGATTCCAGTCTCTGAAAGTCTCAGTCTTTGCTGAACGCTTTGTAAGTTGTTTTATGTATCTGTATTGACAGATAGCCTGAGTGATCCCCGACTTTCAGGCAGTACACACATCATGCAAACTTCAAGTGTAGATGCTGAGATTCCGAGAAGGCAATCTACATGGGAACCTTCTTTGGTGTCAGATCTGGGGTTGTTTAGTCTGGAGAAAAGGAGGCTGAGGGGAGACCTGATCGCCCTCTACAACTACCTGAAAGGAGGTTGTAGTGAGGTGGAGACTGGTCTCTTCTTCCCAGTAACTAGCGATAGGACAAGAGGAAATGGTCTCAAGTTGCACCAGGGGAGGTTCAGACTGGACATTAGAAAGAACTTCTTCACTCTAAGAGTCGTTAAGCATTGGAATGGGCTCCCCAGGGTTGTGGTGGACTCACCATCCCTGGAGGTGTACAAAAAATGTTTAGATGTGGTTCTTCAAGACATGGTTTAGTGGGTTTAGCGGGCATGGTGGCATCTGGTACATGGTTGGACTTGATGATCTTTGATCATAATGATTCTATGATTCTATGATCTTGGAGGATCAACTCCAAGCAGCCTAGCAGGTAAAAATTAGCTCGTCTGGTCCTGGAGTGGGAGCACACTGAACTCCTGGAACACAGTTTTGAGTTTATTTTTATTTGAATGGATTAAATGTGCATTCTTCAGAATGAGAACCTAAGTATAGGAAGTGGATATGATTAGGAGATTTACTGCAGAAGTATTCCTCTGACCCAAAGTAAAATACTCATGTAGACGTACAGACAGGCAATTTCTTCTTTGGTTATAGTGACAGATTCAAGTAGTTGTGAAAATGAGTTGTCAAGTAAAATAAATATGAAATTACTGATTGGGATAGTGGGAAACAAAAAGTCAAACAATAAAATAATATCTTTCCCTCTCTTCTTTCCCAGGCTTAACTTCATTCCTTCACTTGAGTCCTCTCCTCACCCCAAGTGGTGCTGGGGGATGGGGGAGGGGTTACAGTCAGTACACAGAGGTTTCTTTTTGCTGTTTCTCCCTCATCGTACTCCCTTCTATTCCTCTGCTGTGTTATTTTCAACGGTCTGCAGGGAATAGCTGCTCTGGCACCTAGAGCACCTCCTCCTCCTGGAACCAGCTGTGTCTGGCACAAGGCAGCCCTGATCTCTTCTCACAGAGGCCATCCCTGCAGCTCTGCACTACTAACACCTGGGCACATCAACCCAATACACATGAATATTCTTTTTTCCTTATATCTCTAAAAGGTACAGGTTAGAGAACTAGCATCACTTTTCCCCCACCCTTTTCAAGTCCTCCTAAAAGAATATCATATAAAAATAAAAGAGTAGAAATGGTTATGCTATACTCCACGCTAGTCTGGATTGAGCTGGAATTCTACAGTTTTGGGCAGGAGATTTAAAAAAGAAAGACAATTGGAGAGAGTTCAGAGGTGAGACAAAGAAATAATAAAAGGTTTGAAAAAGAAGACATTTGAGAAAAGGCTAAGTGACCTAAACATGTTCATTCTACAGCCAAAGAAGACTTAAAAGGCGTAGAATTGTCCTTGATTCTGAAAAGTTGTATTTTAAGGAAGATAGGGACCAATTACTTCGCTCAGCCAGTAAGAACAGAAAAAGGAGTCATGGGCTCCAGTTGCAGAAGAAAACTTTGGATTAAATATTAGGAAAAATGTAAAAGCTATGCTAATAGTCAAGGGAAGACTGAGTTGCAGGGGGTGAAGTGGAATTGGTCTTGGTAGAAATAATGAAGCTTAGAGTTTGACACCCATTCATAAGCAATGTTTTAGGGATCCTGAATTCAAACTTACTGGACTGCAGTAGTCTTGACCAAATGAACCTTCTAGCCCAAATCATTGCTTTTTGTGATTCCATGCCTTGTGAAAGGAAAGCATTCTGTCAGTTCCAAAAATAAGCTTTTTGTTTTTGCAAAACAAAGTGCACTATGTCTGTACACTGGGGAAGGGAGTTGGAAACAGGAGGTGGTGTAATCCTGATACGTTTGTTTATTTTCATGAAGTGCTTGCCTTGATGCACATTCTAGCCCAGTGTGTTGCTTAAATTCTTTCTTTATTTGTTATTAATTGATGATGTATGTCGGGTTCAAGACATAAAGTGGTGAATAAAGCTTTCTATTTAACTACAGGATGGAAACAGCAAGAACTGACAACTTCCTTATATTGTCTCATCAATGTATTACATTCCCAACTGAGAAGGTAAGAGAAAAGTTAGGTCTCCATACTCAGTCAGTTTCCTACAGGGGGTACATGTAGATAACTTTTACTTGTTGTAACATGCAGTCTAACAATTTTTCTAAATCAATGTTAGTAACTATTTTCTTCTTCTTAGTCTCTTTTTTCCCCTAAGGATAGAAAGGAGACATGATTTTAAAATACTGCAGGATTTTGCATACAAACACCTCTGTTCTGAAGTGAGATTCTCATATATATTTAACCAAAAACCCCATAAGAATCATCCAGTAGTCATTAGGGATACATGTGCACACAGAGATATATCTGCAAAGATACTGTTAAAAGACTAGGGTCTTAAACACAGTTTTTGGTTTTGAAAATACTTCTTTTCTCTATGTATAATTCAGTGAAACTATACTAAATAGACTAACTAGGACATATAAGCCTCAATCAAAAGCAGGCATTAAGTTGCTGTGTGTTGTTGTTGGTTTGTGTGACTCAGAATACAAACCCCAATGTAGATGCAGAACTCTGATTTTATTCTCATGGGTAGTTATACTATACTGATGTAAATCAGTTGTTTTCAATGAGTTACTCTTTAATTATATTGGTTATTTATATTTATTACCACAATAAAGCCATCCTCTCTGAAGATGATACTTCTATCTGATGAGGCAAATCAAAACCCCATACCTGAATTGATTCTTGCAGCATGAAACCACTTCTGTTAAAATATGTATTTCAGTTATTGAGCTATATTTTATTTCTGACATCTGGTCCACACAGTCTGACTCTTATTGGATGATGTTATTTCATATGCGTTAACTGCTTCAATTGCTACCTTTAGGTTTTCTTACCCTTGCTTTCCTTACCTCCCCCAGCTTTTTCCTGTTGCACTCAGGTATTGATCCATTTCCACCCTGCTTTGACACTCCAGGTATTGTCCATCTTGCAAGAATTCTGCCAGTGGTCCCTGAGGCACGCAATTCTCCCTGTCAGTTTCCCTCATAAACCCAGCAGAACTGAACATTTCAGAAGCTAATCTCAGCCAATACTTAGCTCAAAAACACTCATTTTCGTGACAGACCTGGACTATACAGAAGCACATTCTGTTATTTTCTTCGTATTCATCATTCTGCTGCATGGTCAGACAGTAAACTGTGGCTTCTTAGATTATGCTTCACACCATCAAAAGCTGAAGAAAAATATAAATGTATTTCTTTGTATGGGCATCTTTGACAAGATGCAGCCATATAAACCAGACCCAAACATGAGCTCAAATTTCTTCTACTGTATTGTCCGCAGGCATGAAAAATATCTTTAATTTTCATGCAAAGACCCATTGTATCTTCACATATAATACATTTCCAACATTACTGTCTCTCTTGCATTAGTTTCTATGCCTACCTTGCTGCTTGTAAGGCTATGTGCTAGTAAAATTGCCAGAAACGGTATCTCTGACTCTGTGTAGGCGATATTGGTATTTCCTACCAATGATACAAAGACAGTTATTTCGTTCCATCTCTAAAGATAATCTATTATTAGTATATAAAATAAAAGATTACCTGGAATAGGTATTACTCACCTCATATTCTGAGTGTTTTCCTTGCTTCACCCATTTCCATTATAGCAAGTATAAGAATGAAAAATAAAAAAAATCTACATTAATGTGTCATGTACTTAGCATAGTAACTGTCTGCTAAACAGTATGTGTTATAACAATTATAAAGGAAACTGTCATGTTTTGTTCAGCTCTGAAGCTACAGTAGGAACAGCAGCCAAAGGGTTAGGCTGAAAATCCACAGTAAGGAGAAATGAAGGGAAAAAAAGGAAAAAGAAACTTGGGAAGAATCTGGGATGAATCTGTTCTTTGGAGTCCTTCATAGAATTGCTGATAGGGTTTTTTGTTGTTGTTGTTTGGGGTTTTTTCCCCCTCTCCATGCAGTCTAATCTTCACTTTTTGAAACCTGAGAATTAAGAATTATATTTTCTTCTGTTGCATTTATTTTTATTTTTCTTATTGTTTCAAAAGCCTGTTACTAATTTTTACCCAAATATTTATAACATCTGCATTCATATACATAACTTTTCCTGTAATCTTGTTCATTAAAAGAGAATTCTACTCAACAGTAGTCTAACAGTCTACCAACCAGGGAAACGCAGGTTTCTTTTTTAATTACTATTGTATATGAAGACTAGTGAAAGAGGATTCAGCTGTTCAGCAAGATAGGGTTGTTATTAATCATTTGCACTGAAAAGACAGATTTGTTTGATGTCTTTTTTGTTTAGACTGAAATGAACGGGTCAATTGTGATTAGAAAGTTAACACTAGACTCACTGAAAATGGGAAA
>NW_009621865.1:8546-30863 GCF_000690535.1 Cariama cristata
AGTTTCTGTATAAGACAAAAAGATTAGAGAGAACAAATAAGTGAAATTAGTTGAACTAAGACAAAGTTTTGAGATGTGATGTTGGACGAAGTTTTGTCTCTCCATTAATGGAGCTGAAGGGCCACACTTATAGTATTGGAAGAAACAATGCCCATAAACATTCCTGACATTAATGCAACCAGCACAGAATAACCTGCATCCTTACTATTGGATTCCCTGATCCTCCAAACATAGTGATCAAATCTAAAACACCTGTTAGAAATGATCTCCATGCTAATACATGAAGTATGCACAAAAATTCTGTAGCAGAGCAAACATTTGCTCAGACCAAAAGCTTATCAAAGGTCATCCTAGCAATTAGCAGTACAGAGAGCTCAGCTCAGTGCATGGTAATGTACATGTTCCTGGCAACACCTGGCTTACTAGTACATAAGATTCCTTGAGGAATATATGTGCCTCCTACACACATAATTTCCCTCATTTACATGTAAAACCCTGTATTCCTGGAATTCTGCATCTAATGTCTTTCGAAGTTTTTTCCACCAAGGCAGAAAAGAGTTTCCATTTATGCTTCATATATCTACAGTCATTCTTTATATCTACACTACCTACCTAGTATAAACTCATTGTTTCTCTTTGTCAAAGCAGACCTAAAACCCCATCAGCTATTAGAAGACCATAGTAAGTAGGTTATGGATCAGTTTGGACTAACTGATTGGTTACCTAGACCCTAGTCTGGGTCTAGCCCTTGCCCTCATGATAATTCTGTCTAGTGTACCGGGTGTCTTGGAAAAGAAGGGAAAAACAGTCTGATCTTAACATCCAGACATACTCACTTATCCAGCCTCCCACAACCGAACAGCAACCGTTGCTGCTTCTTTGAGAGCACTGTTGATGGGATTAGGATGTAACACTTTGCAGAAGTTGCATTATCCTACATCCTTATTTCTTGGAATTGACAGTGGCTGCCATCATGTTGCCATCATGAAGCAACTGTCTTCCTTGTGTGGCCTACATTCAATAGCAACCTGACTCTCTGGTGCAGCCTTGAGATTGCAAGTTTAGTTGCTATTCCTGCTTCTGCTATTTCCTGGGACTACTTGTTTCAGGTTGGGAAAAGGTGTGTGTATAAAGGAGAGGAGGTGATAAAGAAAGGTTCACTGGGAGATTGAGTAAACTTCGCCATGAAAAATTTACACATCAACAATAACTGATGCTTCTGAGGTTGGAAGTGGGTTAGAAGATAGAATTTTGATATACATTTTGTACTGGTCCAGTACCTTGTCCTAAATTCTTGTTCCAGACTCCTGAAGTTACTGTACCCATTGAACTCAAGTAAATTTTGTTCCCAACTTTAAAAGTAATATAGTTATTTCCTTATTTGGTCAGTACTGAGCTAGTGCCTCACAGGATGCTATAGTGCATCTTTCTGCACCTAAACCTAACACTGATGGAATTAGAACAGATATAGCGATAATACATAACAGGTTGAAATGTTTTTCCTCTTCCTTTTTTTTTCCTTGAGACTTCATGAAAATGATTGATTGTGGACAGAGGCTCAACACAACTAAAATTAACAACATGTAGGTACAAACATAGGCAAGAATGTAGAAAGAGGGAACAGTTTAGAGCATTTAGCTAAAGCTAGAAATACTGCAAGGCTTGAAGAAATTTATACTAAATCAATTGCAGGACTTATCATCATTATCTCTCAACTGCTACTTATAGTCTTTGAGAAGTGAGGAGTTTTGCTTTAGGTATTAGTGAATGATACTCCTCAGTTAAACTAGTTTTCAATAAAGGGGAAAAGAAGATCTTGTGAAAATCTATACTAATGAACATAAAACAACACACAGAAAGATGCTGCTAGGTAATTATTAAAAAAACAGTGCATAAGTACAAAGAATACAGTAGTGGAATAAGAATCAGAAATGACAGATTTGTCAACAGTAAGCTATTTTTTGAGAGGTGAGAAGGATGGGGTAGAGTTGATAGAAATCCACAGGAATCTTTATTTAGCAAAAGCTGTTGACATAAATTATAAGCAAACAAGAGAAATGTATTCTAGATGTAATGATTGTAAAATGGATGCACAGCCAGTTGAAAATAAATAAATAAATAAATAAATATTAAAAGAGCACTTTCACGACTAGTTATCTTTTGAAACTACAAAAATATTTCAAGTGAGGTCTCCCAGGGCATACCTGCACTCCACCATGCAAAGCTTTGTTACAGATACCTAAGCTAATGCAATAATATTCAAAGGCATTCTCAGGAATGCAGCCTATCCATTGTTGATTACTTGCTTTACAGATACCCCTGTTTTGATTTTGAACATAATTTACTCAAAGCTAATAGCAGTATGTCTATCTAGCTCTGCATTACCCTGCATATCCAATGAACCTGTCTTGGAAAAAAATACTATTTATTATTTACATTATTGTCTTGTATGGTGAAACAGAAAAACCCACTTAAATATGTGTACTATCAGCAACCTTGGCAGGTTTATAAAATACATGAAGAATAGGAGTAGAACTTAGAATGATCATAATCAATTGGAGAAATGGGCTGAAACTGATAAGAGTAAATTCAACACAGAAGTAGGAGAAATATCACATTAAAAAGAGATCAAATGTGAAATTCTAAAATGGAGCTATGGATGAATCAAGCTAAGCCTGAATAAAAACATGAAGTTAATCAAAAAAGTAAATCTCATTTTGAAATATATTAAGAAAATGGCAATAAACAAGGAAACTGAGTATTTCATCTCCCCTTAACAATAATAAATCCTTAAAAAAAATACAGTATTTGTATTCTTCATGAAGTCTCTTTATTAAAGAGTATCCATTGCCCTCAGAAACTATTTTTCTTTCTTATATGATCAAGAAAGGAAAACATAGGTGCTCTGAATTGCATCTCTAGGATATGTGGAAGGTAAACCTTTAACAGTTTAATTTTGTGTTGTTTTGGAGGCCTTAAAAAAAAAACAACCTTGAAACAATTACAGAAACTACACAAACTTATAGGATACTTAGATCTTGTGGTAAAAGAAAACAAATCTTATCTGCTTATAAAATGAGAACTATAAAAAAAAGATTAAAGACACTGGAATTGTTTGATCTAGAAAACTGAAGGCTGGTTTAGACCCTAATACCAGTTTTCAAATGCGTAAAGGATAGCTACTGAGAAGACAGCAACTAGTTGCTTTCCAGATCAATGAAGAGCAGAACAGAAAAAGGATGTATTTAATTTTTGCTCAAGCAGGTTTCTGTGAAACAGTGAATTATCTTATTCTGGGAGCCAGGCATATAAAACTGACAGAGTAATTTATTATTCAGCACACAAAGAAAAGTGTATCAAAATCATGTCCATTCACTTCTACTGGACTCCTTGTAAAATAAAGTGGAACTGTAAAATGAATGTTTATATCAAAGACAGGTCCCACTTGATCTATTGTCTTTGCTGAGATATGTCACTGAAATTACCCCATTACATAGTGGAAGAGGATGTTTTTCCCTGGGCCAAATTCCCAGTAATCTTGTAAGTTTAGTATAAATGATGAAGAAAGAAAATTTAAATTAAACTAACAAACATTTTTTGAAATCAGAATGCATTTTGAAGCAGAAGTTCAAAATACACTTCAGAAAATCAAAAGGAACTAGATAGTTTAATACAATCTCATACTGGGATAAAAATAAAAGGAAAATACAAAGGGAATCTCATCACTTTGATGTGAGAGAAATATGAACTTCTACTAAAAAAACAGCATACACATTTTCATGTAACCAACATAACAGTAAATGACATATCCACCGTTGTGATACCCCATATAGGTAGAATTACCTGTACTGCTACACAAAGAATAGTATATTTCTCACTTTTCCTTATAAATTAAATTGAAATATTTGTTAAAATTGTCTTTTCATCTAAAATTCCTTCTGTCACTGCCTGTTCCTTCTCCTTATTCTTTTCTTCTTTAATCCCTGCCTGTCCATATTGAACTCTTCCTGGCAGTAAAAAAAAATATGTAAAAAGATAAAACTTTAATCCAATTCTGAGCACACAGAGATTTTTCTGATCAGACTTATGTTTGGCACAAGGTAAGTCCAAAACCAAAGAGCAGACAGAAGGATGGCTTAGCCTCTTACTGTCCTGAGGTCTCACTTCTGAATCCCAAACTGTTATAACTTCTTATTGTCACAACACAAAGCAGTCTTTAAGAAATCTGGCAATCTAATATGCCTTACACACTAGTATTGCAGTACACATTGATCTGATGATAAGAAGGGGCAGTGTGTTGTGTATGATATACAAACTCTAATGTGGTCAGTTTATTTTCCTAGTCTACTTTCTGGATCAGTTATACTTGCCCTCCACCTGTGTAATCTGCTCATTTTGCTCACCAGTGCAGATCATCTTAATGCTTCCCATTCAATTTCAGGATTTACATATATAAATACAACTCTTTGCTAAAAGGAGTAATTACCTCAGCAGACAAACTAATGAAGTCTACACAGAAACTTGTAGCAAATGGATGATAATTTAAGGAAACAGAGACCAAATTATGTTCCTCTTTTTAACTATACTTTCTCAGCCAAAATCATGATAAATCATGATTGTTATTAAGTATTGCCATTCAAGTCCCATATGAGATGAGTAAATTCCTTCGGTTATCAGAATATGTATGTGTTTTCTGAGATCAGCAGAAGGAGCAGATTGCTGTCACCTATTCACAGGGACTAGAAGCATTGGTCATATCATTCCTAGCGATACATTCTGATGTCAAGGCCATAGTTTGAAAACACATGTTTCCAGAAGGGGGACCTTTTTTTGGTTTTATTATATCATCTGTAACCAGGGATATTGAAAGCATTTCAAAGTAGCAAAATGCGTAGGAGAGGAGATCATCCCCCATGCTTGTGAAACTGAAATTATTTGTGGTGACAGCACTAAATGATCATCTCCACAGTGATGGGACAGAGTGCTTGTGGCTGAGCCAGGGGCTGAAATGCACAGGAACAAGCTTTTCCAGTTCAAGTCCCAGCTGCAAGCAGCAGTAAACTTTTATCCTCCCTGACTTGTCCTTTTGTTGCTTTTGAAGATTTATGCATACATAAAGTGGGATTCAGCTAACATAAAAACTAACTTATAGATACCTTACCTTGCCGCAGGCTCCCTTTGTACATATTGGAGAGAAATAGATACCTTCAGAGAGCAATGCATTTCATGAGACAGATATCTAAAAGTGGTCAGATTAAACTTTGTGGAGATGCTATCCGTAGATCCATTCTGAGATTATACAATTTTCCCTCTGAAGATATATGTTTATCTACATTAAATATGAAGGAACTGTATTAATAGAGATCTTGTATGCTTGCAAAGGTAAAAAGTCTAGGTAATTTTTGTCACTTTAAAATCATACATTTCATTTGGGATTCCTTTAGTTATGTAAGTAGATTTTGAGGGATATGTGAATACATACATCTCAGCACTACCTTCTAATCTCTCTACATTGGTTCTGGCTGGTATGGAGTTAATTTTCTTCATAACATCTTATATGGTGTAGTGTTTTAAATTAGTGACCAAAATAGTGTTGATAACACACCAATGTTTTATATGCTGCTGAACAGTGCTTGCACAGTTTCAAGGCCTTTGTTTCTCACTCTGCTGCCCCAGAGAGTAGGCTGGGGGTGAGCAAGGGTGTGCAGGTGGACACAGCCAGGACAGCTGATCCCAACTAATCGAAGAGATATTTCATACCATATAATGTCCTGCTTGGCAATAAAACTAGGAGGGGAGTTTTTAAAAAGTATCTATTTCTTGGAGACTGGCTGGGCATCAGTCTGCTGGTGGTGAGTGATTGCTTTTTCATCACTTTTTTCTTTCACTTTATCTTAACCCACAAGTTTTCTTGTTTATGCCCTTCTGATTCCCTCTCCCAACCCTTTGGGAGGAGTGAGAGAGTGGCTGGGTGGAGGCTTTGCTGCCACCTATGTAAATCCGCCACATTCTTAAAACATTAACAACGTTCTGATGAAAAACTAAAACTTAGAGAATAGTGACTAGCTTGTTTAAAGTTTTTTTTTTCAAAAATATAGATACATTTTTTCTATCTACATAAGCCTGTTTAAAAATATTCTTTTACCATGGTCTTAAAAAACCCAAACATTGACATGAATATTAATTGCTTAGTCTGCAACCCCACTTTAACTGTAGTCAATGGAAGAGTATTCAATATATGTAGAAAAAGCTCTTATGAAGTACTATAACATCTACAAAGATCTATCCTATTGCCGTTGTGTTAATATAGTTTACTTTATTCGCAACACAGTGAACACACAATAGCTCTCTTTACACAACAAAAAAAAATGGAATTTCAAACCAATTCGAATTTGAACGAACTTCAATCTCTTAAGTAAAAAAATTGTTTTCTTTGCATACTGACCTCTTAGAGTCAAGTCACAAAAATACACTACACCTCAACAAGTTTTTTATAATTCCTAAATCTAAATAATTTTCTGGCATTACTGAATTATTTCACATCACCTATAAGGATTTAGATTTGATTTGAGAAACATGACATCTGCAATATTCTATAGAAGCTATAGAACAGACTAAAGCAAAGAAAAAGAAAAGAAAAAAAAAAAAACCAAACCAATCCTTAGATTGATGTTAAACTGCCTATGTAATAGCAGATTTAATACATTCCTGAAAGACAGAGAAGAAAGTACAAGGTCATCCAATTATATCCAGATAATTGATTAAGCCCTGATATTTCAAGTTGCTCATTGCAGCTGGGTCACTTTGTTTATGCAAAGGAACCAGTGAATTCCACTGGGTATATTGCAGCATCAATAATAACCCCCTTTAAGAAACTTACAGCTTATACCCTATTTAAAAAAAAAACAAAAAAACAAATAAATCAATCTCAGAGGATGCAGTACTGTCAGAATTTCTGCCCATGTTAACTTAGGGATATGAAAAATCCCTTTTGGATCTCATATTGCTAATATTAAGAAGCAGATTGACATCTGCAACCTTGGATAGTGGCGCCTGAGTCACTAAATTCAATGGAAATGGCTAAAGGCTGACTTTCATCTCACCACACTTTGCATATTTAACAGTTATGCATCTAATTTAAACAAGTTGTATAGTTTCCCTCTTCTGGAGAGAGCTAATGGAGAGGCTTTTCTGGAGCATACTTCATTTGACTCCAGCAGAGACACTTCAGTCTAAGTTTCTTTATCACTTGAGTTGAATCTAAGAACTAGCTGCTACTGAAAGGGGTTCTTCCATCTCTTCCCACCTTTCCCTGTGGGTTCCTCGTTCTTGTGCTAGCAAAAGGATTTAGGCAGCCAATTTGACCAGGCAGCTTGAAAACTAAGCACTGTTCTGCTGGGTTAGCTTTAAGCTGAGCTTCTTCCTTGCAGCATTGAGAATTGATTCTGGAGCCAGAGGTAAGGGTAAGACTGCTCACTTTTTGACAGAAGCCCTCAGTCAGGCTGGCTTAAAATTTTATGGCATAGTTGCTTAATTAATCGATTTAGTTAATTGGGCTGTTTTAAGATCGGACTGTTTTAAGATCTGGCTGTTTCTGACAGTGATTTTTTTTCATTCTCCTTCTGACCTTTGCTGTGATTTCTGCTGCTTCCTTAATACTGAGCTGTAGTCTTGTGGAAGCAGGAAGGTGGCAGGGAGAAATATATGTATGCAATCAGATCACCAAATTGTTCAATTCACTTCACAAGTCAGTGAGTGTTATATCCAAAACTCAGAAGAGAGAGAAAAAAGGACTGGCCAAAGGATGGGGTGCAAAAAGTGCAGGATTATGACTTCCAGTGGAATTCTAGGAATTCTAACTATCTATATCTAGCTATCAGCTTCTGCTAATAGTAAACCCTCAGGGCAAAATATTTAGAAAAAGTTGTCCTCCAAAGTTACCTTTCTCTTCAGTGATTATAGAGAAAGAATGGAAAACTAATTGAGATTATTTACCTGAGTTTTTTGTGATATGAATCCCCTCCCACATGACAAGAAAATCTGTCATACAGTGTTTTAAATTGCTTTTTCTGTTTCTTAAAAAAAAAAAAAAAAAGAAAATGAATACAACAAAAAAAATCTAAACAAAAAATCTACTTTACAGGCAGAGTTGGAAAACCAAATCATCTCCCTCTGTCTCTTATCCTTATTTCCCCAACAATCGTAAAGAGGTAAAGGAGAATTTGTTTCATGTCTTTTTTTTTTTTTAATGTATATACAACTTAAATTAAGATTTCTGTTATTAACAGACAGTGACTAGAGATAAATCATATCTTACTCTTTCATTAAGTAAGCAAAACGAAGATATCTCAGATCTGATGTCAGGTAGAAAATGTTTCCCTGCTTCCATGTTGAGATTACTTTCATTTGCTTACTTTTTGACAGGATAACGTTAAACATGTCTGCAACTAAAGCTGTCTTAAAATTTCTGCAGTTGTGTCAAATGTGGAATAACAGAGCTAACATATTGAAAAAGATTTGGAGAGAAGGAGCTTATGAGATGAAAAGTGGCTCACAGAGTTCAGTCCACAAGAGTGAAATGTAGTAATGAACTTGGGACTAGTAATATTCACTGGCAGAGGCTACTGTCTAGAAAGAAATGCACTGTATTACATGGGTTATGGATAAGGATTTTGCACTTATGTGTGATATATGTAGATGCAAAACAGAGCAAGTGAGATCTTCAACTGGATTTTCAGAAGGACATTAAGAAGTGGTTTCTTAGCAGTTGGATTTTCAGAAGATAAATCATGGTGTTTTTAAATTACAGGAATTCTCCTACTGAGGGTTCTCAGGAAATCTGGGTTTATCTATGCCAGAAATGCTCTATGTGATCTGAGGCAAGTCATTTAGGTTAAAATTTTCAGAAAAAATTGAGTCTCAGTTACAAGATCAGTTCCATCTCTGTTAGTTATAAAAAAATAATATTTCTTTTCTCAAACTCTTCTTGTGTATTTTAAACAGCCTTGTCCCCTGGCACTCTCTTTTAAGGGAGAGAATATTCTTTCTTATCTTTCTACAGAGCTTGAGTCTTTGCCTCATTTGGGGTCTTGCATCAACATGTAGATCCAATGCAGGCGATAAATCTCTCTTCTCTTGCCTACACAAACAAATCTGCTCTGGATTTATCTGCACCACTGAAATAAAATGAAAAACAATAGTATTGACACTCCCAGATTATGAGGTTTTGATATTTTTTACTCTAGATAGTCAGAATTCATACAGAAAAATGATAAACAAACTTACTTCAAAACCAAGAGATCATGAACTGAGCTGCAGTGTGTATTTAAGCAGAACTTCTTTCTACCTAAGTTATACAAATATTAAAACAAAAACCTACACCTTAATAAGAAATCCCGCAATTCACTCACTATGAGACGTTTCACACTACAGTTTTAGTAGTGTAGAGTGGAGATGCAGTGTAGTACTAGCTCCTCAGAAGGCCAGACAAACTATGCAAAACGAAGTGTGTACTGACAAAAAGGAGGGACTTACATTTGACTAAGGTCGATAGGAAATAAGAGTAAGAAAGACATATTTTAGATGACCATAACATACATGCAAGACATTATCATGTCAGATATAAAACTCTGTGCAGAACTTGATAGTACTTCCTAAGCAGAAGGTGTCTTAAGTTAGCAGTGGTGGAAGACCAAAGTGTATAAAGACACACACGACGGCAGAGTGGTAGCCACTAGGTTACTGTACTTTTGTAGAAAACAAAGATAGCTGGAAGAACACCAAGCTAGCTCAAATTAAAGATTATAATTATAGTGTGTCACTACTAACACTTCTTGACTCTTTATATATTTAGTAAATTTGCTATATTGTTAAACTTAATTTCCTTAACAGAGTTGATATTAATATTTGAGGATTTATACACATAAAATTATATATAATTATATAAATATAACTTTCTGGAAAGGAAAAACAAAACAATTACTTTGAAGTAATTAATTGGAAGTAAAAATTAATGTCTTTTTAAAATTGAAGGTAAATTAACATATTTTTCTTCTACTGTATTTCTTCATTTTATCATCAGCTTCTCTAACCACCTGTTCCCTGATTCCAGTTTTTGCCTTCTTACAGATGTAAATCCATAGATGATATTCATCTTCATCTGCTGCTGGTGCTCATTTGCCCTCTTGCTTAAGACCTGGTTCAAACTCCCTTCTAAAAACCTGTGAAAACACAATACAGGTAAAAGGCCAATCAGTTCAGTCAGGAACAATCACTACTTTGGCTTAAGGGTATGGCTGCCAGCCATAAGCACATCTGTCATATTGCTTTGAAGAACGTGAAGCTTCATATATGGCCAGAGATGCATTTGCATAATCTCTTTGACATTAAGTGGCAGTACTACAATAAGGTCTATTTTGGACTATAAAAAAATTGTGAGCTGTGAGGTGAGAGGATGAGGTGGGAATAATAAGGCAAACATTGAAGCAGAAATAAGAAAGAGCAGATGGGCTAGACAAGTCAGATATCTGTTTAGCTAGTGGAGAAGAATATTATATACAAATGCACTTCTGAAAATGGGTATGTTTCTACTGATGTAGGTATTTCTGATCAAAGCAAGAGCACTAAAAAACTGAAATAGCAGAGGAAGATCAACAGATGAAGTATTTGGGAGTATAATGATAACTGTAAGACAGTGCACAAAACTCTACTGAGGAAAACAAAGAACCTGTTAATTATATGGGAGCTCTTAGCATGTGAGTATCAGGAACATTGACATGTGGGACCTATAGCCAGTGTATGATCAGAGCTACTTTGTGTTAAGTAATATTGTATAGATATGAGCGATCCATGCACAGCATATCAATATTTATATTTTTAAAGAATTTATTCTGATAATATCCTTACAATGAAAATAATATTCAGGACTGTATGTTACCAGTATATTCACATTATGTATGTACATATATGTATATAATATATTGCTTATAACACTGAAATGTATCGTGTCATTATATTTAGATATGATTTAAATTTTCCTTAGATTTACTAAACACATGGTTGATATTGATGTAGTTTACACTTTGAATTATTGGCAAATGTTGCAGTTTGAATTGTCTCAACTGTAACTGGCCAGATAAATCAGATGCCTTTATTTCCAGAACTTGATTATCAAATAGAATCATAGAATCATAGAATCATTACGGTTGGAAGAGACCTCAAAGATCATCAAGTCCAACCTTATACCCGATACCACCCTGCCCGCTAAACCCACTAAACCATGTCTCGAAACGCCTCATCTATACGTTTTTTGAACACCTCCAGGGATGGTGACTCCACCACCTCCCTGGAGAGCCCGTTCCAGTCCCTAACGACTTTTACAGTGAAGAAGTTCTTCCTAATATCCAGCCTGAGCTCCCCTGGTGCAACTTGAGACCAAATACACTCAGAACATATTATTTCACAAGTACAAACAAAAAGTTTCTGCAAAAATGTATGTTAGTAAAATACAATGATCCATAGAAGGTATAATGTAGTTGCATTTTTATCCATAAGTACATTGGTGTGACAAGGAAATAAAAGCACAACTGACACATCCAGTATGTCAGATCGTAGCTATCATCAGCTCTCAAGACCTTCTAGTCATTTATACTGTGGTGGAGAAAAATGAGATGTTGGCCTATCTTTTGAAAATTTAGCTAACCAGGAATGGTCTCTCTAATATTACATGCCTTGTTCTTTGTGTCCTAATCTTAGGAAAATTATACTGATATAATCTGCTTCCAGCATGCACATCAACTTTTCTTTGCTCTTGTGACTTACTTTCTGAGCATTTTATTGCAAATTGTTGAAAAGATCTTTCTGACTGCAAGAAATTCCATATAATCAAGGATAATTGTTTTACAATGGCAAATGAACTTTTATTGGAAGCTTGTGTGTCCATGATCCAAAAAGTGAGTTATCAAGACCTCAGTGCAAGTAAAGACAGTATTCAACTTGTTCTGCAGACTAGATTCTTCCTTTTACTGGGGAGTCAATGTGCAAGCATTGACTGAAGAGGGTTGAAACAAGAATTCAGGTTGTTTAAAGTAGAACTTACAAGCTATACTAGAGTTATTAATCAATCTATCCTTTAAACGGTATGAATAGAAATAGTTACTTTTGATTCAACTATTTCAAGTGTCCTAAAAAGACAAGAAATTGTAGGTCATATAATTGCATAATGATAAGGACTTCCTGCTTCCCTTCTGCTCTTGCATAAAATTGGATCTGTCTCAGGTGTTGCCATGACTTGGATCTATAATCAAGTTTTCATTTTCTCTGCAGGTTATACTTACTGGCCAAAGTATATCTATTATATCTATATTATATTGAATTAAATAAATATTTGGATATTTTCACATTTCCAAAATTAAGTGTTTGGCTTGCAGCTGAAAAACAAAATCAAAATATATCCCAAGCAAAATAAAACCTTTTTATTCAGAAAGAAGACCTTGCTATTGGTATTTTCATGATTTTCTACAAAAAACCCCACATAAACTTTACAACAATATTCTGCTTTTAATGTGACACTAAGTAATATGATGCTATGGTTCTTCATATTTTCCTTGATGGCGTTTATTTTTTATATAAGATTTTATGGTTTTTGTAACTTCTGGAATAAAAGTAACTCAACAAAGTACTTGATGACCTCATTGTCCCTGAAGGGATAGGCTCTTCATCTAGATGACACCTTACCTCCTTGCAAGGTCAGTTTAAGAGACTGTGTAGCAGCCAAAGTAAATGAGAACAGCAAGCATAACACATACTTAGAAGAGTAGTACCTGTCAGACTGTATTGCTGTAGTCATTATATCACTGATATGAATTATATTTCTCTTGCCCGCAAATGTCTCCAAAGACACAACGCGCAAATCAGAGTGGAAGAAGCTGACTTGTGCAAAGAGCCCTTCACAGACATGACTGGTTTTCACAGAAAAAACTAAACCAAACCAAAACAAAACCCCCTGGCAACCAGCAAATCTTTGTTAAGCATTATTTGATATCTTCTTTACTCAGCATGAATGATTCATTAGAAAGTTTATTTCAGTAAGAGAGAGCACTCTTACTGTCCATCAAGTGGCACATTGTAAATAACTACAAACAGTGCAGCCAAGGAGTTAATCAGATCTCTATCTTCCCACCCTTTGTTGGAACAATATTCTTTAGTAACATTGTCGGTCTATCTACAAACCACATTGACATTTTTTCAGATCCTCAAGAACTGTCTGCTTCTTTCTCAAACCCTTGTGATATACAGGAATGCTCTAGGCACTGAACAAGTCAAGAACCTATCCTGGTGTTTGTTCAAGAGTATTTTCATTGAGAGATTTTCCTTTAATCAAAATAAATAGGCTGTTTCATGCCAAAAGTGATCTTATTGACAGATTCTAAAAATGTTAAATGAGCAACCTGTTCTGTAAATGTTGCTTTTCTAATTTAAAATCATTACAGCACTGGAGCATTGACAGGGTGTTATTTGTTATAATTTCTTGTTCAGTTAGTGTAAGTTATTCCCGTGATTTCTTCTTTGATTTTAACTTTATTTAAAATCATTAGAATAGCATTTACATTTATATTTACAATCCTCACGGTGAACCAATATATAGAAGTGATGGAAACCAATACTGCTTTAATATTGGTTTTGGCATTTGCTAAATTAGATCTCATAACTTTTCAATATTCAACAGATTCATGTTTCTAAGTTAGCTCTTTATTAGATTTTATATTTCTCTTCGTATTCAGCTATTTCTATTTTTCTGTGTTAATTCATAACACATATAATGAAAAATGAAACAACACTCATAAAATATAGTGAATAATGAGGTGATATAATTCATGGATAATTAGAACATGGCATTTTAGCATAAAATCCTTGGGTTTTAAACTTTGCTATGTTTCCAAGAGAAGTCAGAACCCATGGTTTTGCACTTGGATTTTTTAAAATATCTTTTTATATAAAATACATAGAAGCCATCCTATAGCAGGATAAGTAGTACTGAGCAGAGCAAGGTCATGATCTGTTTCAGAAAATGCAAAAATTAATGAGATAGATCTATAAAGAAAAGCCATTTCATAGATACACTGTCCACTGGCTCTCATGCATATATTACACCTTGTTCTCATATGGAAATTTTCAAGAATTAGTTTGGGGGAAGATCTAAAACAGAACTTGAGTATCTTTATGCTTATAATATTGTTGATTTAGCTAAGAGCTTTCTGAAAACTTTCCTCAATTTACGTTTAATTTCAGCCTTGGAGAAATTAAACAGTTGCAGTCTTTAGGTGCAGGTAAATTACATTGTGATTGTATTAGTTCAATTCTGATGTAATTCAGTTGCATCTATCTACGTGTGCTTATATCACTGATAAATAATATTAATGAAGACAAGAGGCTATCACAGTCTCCTGTTATATAAGCAGTAGGTAAAACTGCTCAAAACATGTTTTTGAAAATTTCAGAAATCTGATTCTGTTTTATAGTATTTGAGTCAAGACTATAAGAAGCATGACAATGCATATGTATTTATTTTTAAACAAGTAACATTATTAAACTGAAGCATTTATGATAATTGACGCATATGTACCATCTCCATGCATTCTGGGGGAAAGAATTCTAAACATTGAAGTTATTTATTTAAAAACCAACACAATAACACTGCAATTTTCTCTCAATATGAATTTTTCTTATTTTTATAAATTTCTAATGCAACATTTATTCAACAAAGAAAGTTTTAATTTGCAGATTTGTAATACTTCCAATGAAGAGATTTAGTATATAAGCATATAGGATGATCAATGTGCACCACCACCCTAAAAAAAACCCCAAAACCAACAACAAAACCCCCACAAACCAGAATCGATAATACAGCAGATTTAGGGGTTTATGTTTTCTTAAGACAAAATAGAAATTATCCATCTTCAGAAACACAGAACAAATACCCTAAATAGTAATTACTATAGTAACCCCCCAATCTTGTTAAGGTCATGGTTGATCTCCATCAATTTTTCTTACTCTGTTTTACTGTTACAGATTTTTCTGGAGGCTTCCTATTTTTCATAGTCATAGGGATGAACCTTACAACCGGATTTTTCCTTTCTTTAATTTTTTTGTTTTATTTCATAGTGCAGTGTGTATAACATTGTAAGAAATATCTGTTCTCTTTCATGAAATTAAAGGGACATCTTGTAAGCTTTTGCTGCTGAGGTGGATACGAAGCAATCCAGGCTCCATCCCTCCTATTTCTGAGAATCATCGCTTTCCTTTCATTTCTGCTGCTGCTGTTGTGTAAAAAGGTGAGAGGGTTGCCAGGATCACACTTGTCCTCAGTAAAGTTGTGACTCATTCTCCTTTCATGAATATGGGTGGCACAGGGACATATCCAATTATACCATATTAATTTAACCCAGTTCTACTTTCTGCACTAACTGTGTGTTGTGGTTTAACCCCCTGTAGGCAGCTCAGCCCCATGCAACTGCTCACTCACTCCCCGCCCAGTGGGATAGAGAACTGGAAGGGTGAAAGTGAGAAAACTCGTGGGTTGAGATAAAGATAGTTTAAAAGCTAAAGCAAAAGCTGTGTGTGCAAGTAAAGCAAAACAAGGAATTCATTCACTATTGCTCATCAGCAGGCAGGTGTTTAGGACACCTCCAGGAAAGCAGGGTTCCATCATGTGTAACGGTTACTTGGGAAGACAAACACCATAACTCCGAACTTCCCCCCTTCCTCCGGCTTCCCTCAGCTTTTATTGATGAGCATGACATTATCACAAATCCAAAAGATAGCCCCATACAAGCTACTATGAAGAAAATTAACTCTTCTTCTATTACTATGTTAAATGTGGCTGAGGATTTCCCAGTCAATACCAGTACACTGTGAGATCAGGGATATTTATGGTCTGTTTTGGTTGTTAATTTTGTTTTGTTCTCTTCTGTTTCCACATGTATATTTTAGGGTTTTATAACCGTCCCTTCTCAGAGTGTATCAATGTGTAGATGTAAAACATGACTATATGTAGGTATGTCTGTATCTCTTGCCTATATACAGATGCACACAGACAGAAAAGAAAAAAACAGAATTATACATTTATTATATACATTATGCATTTATTATATACATTTATTTATATCTTGTGATGGGAGCTATTGAATGAAACACTACTCAAGTTTTCAGTGCTTTCCTTGTTCTGCAAACATCCCAGAGATTGAATACTGAGAAGACGTTATACTGTGCTTCACTTCAGTTAAAACAATATTAAAAAAGGAAAATCTCCATTTGACTTTCACAGGCACAGAGCAAATGAGTTTCTTTGCTCATTATTCAGTAAAGAAGGAGAATTATGTGCAAGTAGTGCACAAGCAGGAAAGCACAGAAAAATCTTGGTTGTGTTTGTGCTCATCTTAATTCTCTTCCTTTCTTTTGTCTCAAGATATTTCTAATTCTAAGCTCCACTTCATTCCCCAGGAGTATCTAGAAGATTTAAATTTTAATCTTCAAAATATGTGTTTTAACAACAGCCAAACAGGTTACAACAACTAGGGTAGCTCGAAGACACCAAGAGGTCTCTGCAAAATGGTCTTCTCCACTCTGGCATAAGCTTCTCAATAATCTGACCATGCCCTCATGTAACAGAAAAGACACTCAGCTTTTAGCCGTCATCATTCAAACTAGGCTAGACTGTCTTCTTACTGGCCGGGAGCCCTAGGGAGAGCCCTTATGAGAGCTGTGAAGGGTACATGGTTGGGGAAACTCCTGCAAATGTGATCATAGCCCAGCAACTAAGGTGAGGTTTTGTATCTTTATAGATCATCCGGGAAGCTATTTACCTCAAAATCCTTAACCACCTCTCACAGAGATTTACAAAGAATGAAAATACATAGGACACTTACGGATTCAGTGGGAGGCAGACCGCCTCCCCTTCCATCCTGTGTTAGAGACACATTTCTGAGGGCCTGAGGGTGTTTACACACTGCCACCTGCTGCTTTTATCTCCTTGATCTGAGTTTGCTCTGCTCCCAGCAGGGCTGGCGATCTGCTCCTCTCTGCCTGATTCTGCTCATCCTCCTGCAGTTTGATCCAGAGCCCAATGGAGTCAAAGACTCCTAAGACTTCCTTTGGCTTCAGTGGATTTTGGAGTCTGCCAGATACATAATTAATTTATTTCAATGGGCTATGAATCAGGCTTTTTGTACTGCCAGACGTATAATTAATATTTCAGGATGAATTCCAGGTATCTTGCTGTTTTGTAAGGTTATTCCTACTGTCTCAGTTCCTGTCCCCCATGTATCAAGGTCATAAATTAAAGTCTTATATTCATAAGTCAACAAGCAAATCAATAAAATTAATAAAAACAAGATTCAATGCTTTTAAGTACCTATCAGTTACACAAGAAAATATCTCAAAGGACATTTCAGTTTCAAAACCAGTAACTTTTTCACCCTGAAGTTTCCAAATGCGGGTTATTTTTTCATCATCTGATAAAATACATCTCTGACTGCAGTTTTATCATTCTTTACAACTTGAGGGAGAATTTAAAGTTGTTTATGCATGAAAAAGCACAGGTGAATTTACTGAAATATTCTGATATCACTAGTTTTATACATTACTTCAAACATCTTTTTTACGTTAATGATTAAAAGTGGACAAGTGAGGCAAATGGAGTATTTCATTCTTTTGTGAGGACTTGTCTTGAAATTAAATACATTCCTTTTCTATTCCCATGCAAGCAGCTTTTTCTTCCTTTGAAGTCTTACATAGACTGCAACAGAAGCTTGCCATATTCTAGCCTATTAATAGGCCCTCACTCTTCAAAACAGTATAGCCTGCAGTCTATTACTCCCACTGTTATTTCTAATGCATCCTCTCACCTTTTCACTCTAAGGCAAACATCTATTTTCCCTGAGGATCAGTTTTACACCAGAATACAGCGTCTACTCTAGCCTTATGAATTAAACGTTGATCTAAAATAAGGATACTGTTAAAGGATGCAAAGGGACTTGTCTGTGTACTAATTTTATTTCATACCATTGGTCCTGCTTTCTCAGTAAATTGTCATATAAAAATCAGTGGATATTTGAGACACTGAAGAAGTACCAAAACTGTCTTTTGAACTCATCAAAACTGTATTTTTCTTTCACTGACCTGTTATCTGCCTGTGTTTTGGTATTAGAAAAAAATATAATTTTACATTGTATTTCCATTGATGATTGTTCTCGATTCCCACATGACGGAAAATTGTATATAAAGAGTAACTTGCAAACCAGTTCTGATGAGGCCTAATGGTATGATCAACTTAAAAAGGAAATATGAACAAAAGCTTTGAAATTCACTGCAGGAGTTTTCTTTCCAATAGTAACAAAAGAAAATAATAAGCTTGGTAAATTCAGTTCATTTCTATGAAAAGAAGTAATTAAATGAGAGCAGCTCCTAAGCAATACATGATCATCTTAAGGAAATTCAAGAATTGCTTCATGAATCACCAAGTTTTGAAAAAGATGGAAGCAGGGATGGAAAAAAAATACTGTTTCTTGGTAATACTATGATTTCTGATAACTGTATGAAGTACTGCTTATTTAAGTTCTGTTAAAGAACTGGGAGGTCATCAAAAGATTGTCAGGTACTTAAGTTCTCAAGTGGTGTTCTAAATCTTTTGGCAGTTGCTATTAACTTGTGCTTTTCTACTGCTCTGTGCTTTAAATAGACAATATACAAAACATCCAGAGCTGTTACTGGTCCTTGAGGATGAATCCTATCCACTATTGCATTTTCTCTAAGCTTTAAAGAAAAGTGGTTGACACAGATTAGCAAAAACACTTAGTCTCTTAGATATCACCCTGCTTCTGAATAATCTTTTTGCTGCACAGATCAAAAGGAAAGCTTTCATCATAGATCTTGAATTGGACTCTAATCAGTGTAGGAGCTCCATAAGCTTCAGTGCAAGACCTTTTCATTTTCCTCATGTGAAGATCAATTAGATCATAAGCTCTTCAGAACAAACATCAGATTCTTTCAGTGTTTACTGTACTAAACAATGCAAAGCACCACATTTTTGGCTTCAAGAAAACAAACTGTAATTGACATGTTTGTCTCAGAGTATGGAAAGATCAAAACCAGTGAACTACTTTCGCTCCTCAACTATGCAAATTGCATCCAGACTACACTAGCCGTAGTCAATCCCGTGGATCGAGACAAATACACGAGTGTTAGATGCTCTTTTAAGATGTCACGTTTTTATTTTCAGTGTTACATAGGCAAAAATGGTTTGTCATCTCTTTGATTTGAAAAAAGGCAGAGTTTGTTATTTTTCCTCCATGGTAGCACAGCTTTGGGTTTGGTGGGGTTTTTTTCTTTTTTTTTAGCATAAGTGGACAAGAAAGATATAAGGAAAAAGATGCTGTGCCAGAGTCTTGCTAAATGATATCTTTGGGAGGAAATATGACTACATCTTTTATCTTTTCCCCTAAAGCACAAAATTCTTATTAACCATTTATGACGAGGCATTGTGTGACTGGAATACTTACTGTAAATAATATCAATTGCACATTTGGAGAACTTAGCCAAAAGTTATTTGAAGCTGGTGGGGATCTTTCCATTGATTTTAAAGGGCTTTGAAATAGGCCTTTAGCCTTGTTTTCTGTTCATGAATCATTCAGAAGCCAATCCTGATGCCTAGTTATTTGTAAGTATTGGACAAATAGTTTGGACTAACAACTTCTGGTCTACAGGCTGTTTCCAAAATGTTAATTTAGACTATTCACTGTTCAATATTCATGATGTGTGATTAGTCATCTACATCATCATGATATTACTTCTTCCATCTAATTGACGGACTGAAACTATTTAAGCTATAGCATCTATCCATTTACATTCTTATAGTGGAGCAGCTCATCGTTGTCGTATATGAATGAATAATGAATAACAAATGTTGAATAGCGAATGATGAATAATAAATAATTTATGCACTGTGGTATTTTAAAATAAATATTCACTTGTGCTATTATCTGTGAAACTTTTGGAACTGAGAACATTTTCACAAATGTTCAGCAACTGCCGTAAGAATGTGAAACAACAATATTCAATAACTTGAATAATACAGGATAACATTTATGATTATATTTTTAATGAAAAACAAACTTTTTTTTTTTTTAAGCATCAGATTAGGTCTGCAGTGTAAAAATACATTATTGATGGGAAAACTGACCAAGGGCTTTTTTGGCTTCATTGCTTTCCTTCCACCCAGCAGCACTCTAGACCTATGAGAGTAATAATGTGCCATATTTTCTTCTTGACGTCTTCTGAGTTAAGTGTGTCCTCTGATTCAACATTCTAGTAGCTAGGCTATTCCTCATTAGCTTGGGAGAATCAACACAATATTATGACAAAACAAAAAAAATCCTTTAAATTACATTTCTTTTGAGTTAATTGCATCATAAAATATAAGTATCTCTGAAGGTCTCAGTCTCTTACTTATTCAGCACCATCACCTTGCTGTTAGTTTCTTTTACATTCATAGTTGCTTTTAGTGTTTCCTTTCTATCTCTAGTTACTCCTTTCAGCATGTTTGAGGTTTTTTTCTTCTATATATCTTAGGTCTTTGGATCTTTTAATTAGATTTTTATCTCCTCACTTTTCCACTTGTTAATTTTATTTTCCTTTTCTCTGTTAATTTTTTAAAATTCTCTCATTGCATTTAGTTATTATTTATCTTTTGCATTTTCTTTTCTTTTCTTAAAGTATTCTTTAATATTTTCAGCTAGCACTCACTTGTATTCAGCTCCTCTCTTTGCCTATCTATCCTTTTCCTCATCACATTTTCTTCTTACTTATCAGCCAAGTTGCCTCTTGCAAAAAGCTGGCAAGTGATTCTGATGTAAGCAGAACACTTCTTCTAAACCTTGTAATGCCCAACCTATTATCATTCACTTGTTTCTAACGCTCCCAGAACTTTTTCTACCCTTTTCTGCTGCAAATCTTCTATTTCTCCTTTTGACTAACTAGCTATCTGATCCAGGACTGATTTCCAATAAATTGTGCCTGGCATCATCTGACTCATAAGGGTATAATTTTCTTAATAAATTAAATATACTAAATATAAACTAAATTTACTTATTTGAAGATATTTGATGGTACATGGGATTTTGATGTAATGGAGTGACACAGCAATGTACTGAAATCACAATGCAAGCATGACAGAGCAATTGCAGTATGCAGTTGGAACACAATATATATTTGATTCCCATCTCCAGTCTCTGTTTGCTTCCCATCACCACACTGAGTGTCCTGAATTTCCTGGAAGAAATACATATATTGAAGCCATCTCAGTCCTGTTGCCCTCTTCAAAGATCATTTTGTTGGTTGTTTTTATACTTGTTGTAGGGCTGAGTCATGTATATACTTTCCCTATGTTGAATGGCCAGGCTAGCTCAGGAAGACACTAATATCTTTTTAGATTAATTCAGGGCAGGCCATTTACATAACCAGTTGATCCACACAGCTGATAAAATTGTTTAGCCAAAAAACATAGGCCAATCTTTGGTCCTCTGTCATGACATGAGTTCAGTCCTCCTTATAGCAGTGGCAGTCACTCTCTGTATTGTGCCTTGAGCTTCATGAACACATCACCTTTGCTCACCTCCTCTGTGCCTTCTTGATTGTAGGGGTCCACTGATCAGTTGCACTTTGAAGTGCCGAAGATTACCAAATGCCCAAATCTTAGGTATAGGAGATATATTCAAAACTGACAAAAAACTTATGTACCATCCTCATCATAAGTACTGTTATTTTTAAGAGAGGAACAAGATGACAGACTTCAAGTCCATAAAAGACTGTTACAAAGACAAATAGGATGATCTGTTTTATAGGTCAATGATAGACAATTATAAGTACCAGACTTTAGTGCAGCAAGGAAACCATTGTGACAATCTTTTTAATGGTAAAGATAGAGAAGCACTAGGAGAGATCCTAAGGAGTATCTGTCAATAGACATCTTGGGCCTTTCTGAGTAGATTGATTAAACTTCTGTATATGATGCAGGTATTAATACAGAGGAGGGACATTTTCATAGAAACATAGAATGGCTTAGGTTGAAAGAGACCTTCAAAGATCATCTAGTCCAATCCCCTGCCATGGGCAGGGACATTCATTTTAATGGTCATGATAGCTGTTATTTAAGCACTGACATTACAGTAGAACTTAGGAATTATGATCCTGTGGTCATATCCTGGTATGTTGGTGTATTGGATTTGTGCGGTAAGGGTTTGGCAGCGGGGCGGTTACAGGGGT
>NW_009621865.1:31181-35702 GCF_000690535.1 Cariama cristata
GGGCTGGCTGTCCCCTAGCAGCCCATGGAGGCCCACGCTGGAGCAGATCCCCACCTGCAGCCCGGGGAGGACCCCACACCAGAGCAGAGGGATGCCCAAAGGTGTCTGGGACCCCATGGGAAGCCCATGCTGGAGCAGGTTCCTGGCAGGATCCGTGACCCTGTGGAGAGAGGAACCCAGGCTGGAGAAGAAGAGTGTGAGGAGTCCTCCCCTGAGGAGGAAGGAGCAGCAGAGACAAGGGGTGATGAACTGACCCCAACCCACTTTCCCCCTCCCCCTGTGCTGCTCAGCAGTGGAGGAGGTAGAGAAATCAGGCATAGAGTTAAGACCAGGAAGAAGGGAGGGGTGAGGAGAAGTTGTTTTATGATTCAGGTTTTATTTCTCATTCTCCTACTCTGATTTGACTGGTAATAAATTAAACTAATTTCCCCAAGTTGAGTCTATTTTGTCCATGACAGTAATTGGTGAGTGGTCTCTCCCTGTCCTTATCTTAACAAGCCTTTCGTTATATTTTCTCTCCCCTGTCCAGCTGAGGAGAGTAGTGATGGAGCAGCTTTGGTGGGCACCTCGTGTCCAGCCAGGGTCAACCCACTACAGCTGGGGACTATAAATCACTGAAAAAAAAGAAATAAAAAACCAAACAACCACCAGCAACAACAAAAGATAAAAGACGACCTTGCAGTCTATCTTTTGAAATTCTTACTTTTAAACACTGACAATACTTAAGTAAAATCAAAGAGTTTGTAATTTTTTTCCTGTTAATTGTACTTATGAACAGTGATTCCTAGTAGTGGTTGAAAATGGTAATAAGTCAAAAGTTTCTTCAAAATGATCTTTGATTTTTTTTTTTTTTTTGTAGGAGCAGCATAATTTGTCTATAAACTGTGTTTAAATTTACCCATGACTGGCAGAAGATGTACTTTGAACTTTTAAATAACTTTTTTTCCCCCTCTATCTCAGGCAAGAAACTACTTCAAGAAGAGTGGAGAAATTTCACGTGACTGTTTTCCTGAGATACAGATCCTTTGTTTATTTTTCATCCCAGGTAAAGGAGAGTTCAGGGCTGCACTGTTCAGTATGACTTTATGGGAAATTTCTTTCCTCACTGGGACAAGTCTTCTTGAAATTTCTTGTTGATTAGATGTTTAAGAAACAAGAAAATATTAAAACTACTGGGACTAATCTTGAGAAAAAATACTGAGAGCAGTCTTCAAACACATGTGAAAGTTGTTGCTGGAAGGAAGAGGATAAGCTGTTGTCCAGGTCCTATCCTTCAAGGTCAGAGCCAAACACAAAGGGCTTAAAGTGTAGCAAGAAGAACATATTTCTATTGATAAGGATAGTAAAGCACAGGGACAACAGGCTTCTTGGGAAAACTGTGAAGTTCTCTCATGAACAGCCACAATAGGATAATTTCTAAAGCAGGCTAAATAAATATCTGCCAGGAATGTTATAAGCTTATTAAACCTTCATTAGGCTAGAAGATACCATCTCACAAGTTCTTTCACAACACTTTTCTATGACTATAACAGATAAAGTTTCTTCAGGATTGAAGCTCATGTAGGCAGATCCTTGTCAGTTTTACAATATCAGTTCAGAGCACAAAGGTGCTATAACAGTGTGAGCATGGAATAACTGTTCAGCCTGTTTCCCTTCTGAGGCAGGGTCTTCACTACCTTGGTTTAGGAAGAGTTCCCCTGGCAGGTCCGTACATAGTTCAGGTATTACCTGGACAAGCATTAGTTATGTCAATATGGATATGCTGAATGTGATACATTTCCTTTTTAACTACACTAATCATCCGAGGTTTTATAGACAACAAAGGGAAATAGGCACACAGACTGTATGATTCATCTGACCTACTTTAGGTATCTATTTGAGGAAGTGAATTCTGTCCTTACAGCACCTATTAATCTCCAAAAGACTATGATTGCTATCTCAGATGAAAATGCCTTAAATGAGATTCCCATCCACTTTTGTTAACTTTATGATGGTAAGGGTGATATGACTACTATATAAAGAAGAACAAATGATATTGTTATAGATAGGACTCTTGTCTCATGATAGTCCTGATGGGCAAAGTAACCATCTTCACAGATGAGGGATTTATTTCAGGTCTGTAATGTAGTTTGAGACTGCCTGACTCACAGCTACATCTTTCTGCAACTTCAGTGTGTTTTATACAAAGTTTTAGTACTTTGCTCATGTTTTTTTTTTCTTTTCTTCTCATAGACACAAACTTTCACAGATACAACATGACCAATTCTCAGGCTAGGTCCAGTTACAATCTAAAAAGATTAAAAGACTGTTGCATTGTAGAGCCATTGCAACCTCATGACTGCAACAGAGGACCTTATGAATTGAAAGAAGTAAAAAAACAAAAAAATGCAAGCATCTTAGAACTGAATTACTAACTGCATAAACCTTATTGACTTTTGGGGAAGTTTTACTGGTTTGTATTAATAGTAGATTAGATCTTCTACTGCCAAAATTCATGTTTCTCTTCTATACACTAAATAACTTGTAAGGAAGGTGAGATTTTATTTTTCCTCTTTTTAGAAATAAAACAAATAATGTTTCATTTATTTACTTTCAGCATGGACCTAACTTTTTTTTTTTTTTTTTTTTTTTTGACTGTTAAAAAGGCAAATAGTATATCTTAAATCAACTTCCCAATCAGAAACTTTTCCAGTCCTATGTGGATACCACTACCATGATTCTGGGGAAATGAAATACTAATTATAATTTTATCCCCTCCTTGCAAAATAATAAATATCTATATATGTATGTGTATATAAAATACTTGTCTAAAGCAATTAGCAAATAGAATTTTACAAAGCTGTTTCAGGCAATGTAGAGACTTCATGGTTTGCTTACTAAGACCAGACCTCAAATCCAATTGTCTAAAACCAAAATAAATTGCAGAGGAGAGCTTCTAGAACTTTGTTTTAAAGGAAGATTGAGAAAACACACAAGATTACAAGATATTAGAGAGTGTTGATGCTTATTTTATATTTAGTACATGCTATATTATGAAATACTAATTAAAATATACCCTTCTCCCTCTCTTCTAAGATTTATCTCTTCTGGGTCTCCAGGATTTAGCAGACTTGGATCCCTAATCTCCTGTGAAACTATAATAGCACTTTACATTGCTCGTACAAAATTAACAGAATTACATGAGCAAATCCACTAACAAGAACACTAATAAGAATATGCAGAAACCAGACAATGAACATTACAAAAATGCAAATTTTATGCCAACAGCAGAGAAAAGGGACTCATTTCTGCTGCATTAAATGTATTTAGAGTGATGCAGAGGTCGTTGGAATCAAAGGAACTTCAATATATGCTTAAAATTGAGCTTCAGGGCTACTTCAGAAAAGGGGTTGAAAAAGATGATTAGTTTAAATGTAAAGATGCTCATTAAATCCAACAAAAAATTGACAACAGACTCTACTGCCCATTTCAATGTGTAACATAGAAAAACAAATTTTGATTCCTAAGGTTATACAAGTGAAATGATACCAGTGGCAGTATCCAACAGAATATACATATCACAGAGGTGCTGTGTCTTTCCAACCAGGAGTTTTGATGACAGGTTAATATTCAGCATTCATCACTCATTTCCTATGCCATTCTCATTTCCTCAGGCTAAGTGTAATGCAAATTGACCTGGAGTAGATACTGAACATTGTCATTTTCTACAGAATATTGCTCATGGCTACACGTTGTTCTTTTACCTTTATATAAATTTATGGTTGGATTTAGCTGATAAATAACCTTTTGAAACAGATCTCATGACCACCAGGTGCTGCTTTCCTGTAATTCCACCTGTAAACAGATCAGTGAGCAGTTCCATATATAGCAAGTACTGAAATTATTCGGTATGGACCAGATCCTGAAGCTGTTGGTATTTCAGCACCTTCTTCGACCAAAATGTAGAATGATTACAGGATGGTTGCTTTGACCAGCTGAAGACCGAATAGAAGCTGGTAGGGAATTTCATGGTCCAATATTAAATGATTTTGCTCTATGCATTTTTCGTAAAGCTTTAGAGAATTTCTGTGCCAGTAACTTAAAAATATTACTTATTTGATTAAAGTAAGTCCATTAAAGCCAAGTTAAACATTAATGTTGGAGCTGAATCTGGTGAGGGATGTTGAGCACAAAAGGCTTCTCTAGTACATAAAGTTCTTCTATAAGTATATAAATAGCAAATTGATGGCTAGAGAAAATGTGGGCTTGCTGTTAAGTGGAGCAGGGACTCTGGTGACACAGTGCGTGGAAAAGGCTAAGGTACTGACAGCCTTCTTTGCCCCAACCTTGACCAGTAAGACTGTTCTTTCGAAAGCCAAGGCCCCAGAGACAAGGAGGAAAGTCTGGAGCAAGGAAAGCTTAGAGATTGGTCTAGATCCAATTTAATTACACGATCTAACCTAGCTGATAAATCTGGTTGGTTTATATAATTATATTATATCATATTATATCATGATATCACATTATATTATATAATGATAT
>NW_009621866.1:0-214 GCF_000690535.1 Cariama cristata
GCTGGGGCCTCATCCTTGCTCTTTCCATTAGGAAGAGGGAACGGGGCAGGGAATCTCTGCGCTTTGGGATTTATTATTTTTTTTCGACTCTCATCAAAGTGGTGTTTCCCCCCCTGCCCCAACCCTCGGGGGTTTTATTCCCCCTACCCCGAAATGGCTGCAGGTGCCTCCAAAGCCCCCTCTGCCCCTCGGGTGGGAGGACGGAGAGGGAGGC
>NW_009621866.1:1160-1695 GCF_000690535.1 Cariama cristata
TTTCTTCTGGACAAGAAGGAAGGGGATGAGCCCGGATACTCGCCGGGCATCCCAGGGAACAGCCGGGCTGGCTGCTTTCCCCCCACCGGTGAGGATAACCCATCAGAGCTTGAAGCCACATTTCTTTGCTCCTCTCAGATCCAGGTCCCTCTCGGATGATGCCACGGCCCAGGGATGCAAAGCGAGTGCCCGTCCTAGGCTCACCCAGGAGGGCAACGGCTGAGCTGGATGCGAACATGACCCCATCAATCCCCCTGCCCCAAAAAGTCCCCCAATTCCCACCAAAGGTTGCTACCGGGATGGCAAATTCACGCTGCCGAGCTGAGCCCCGGCTCCTCGCCGCCGGAGCGTTGGTACCCGCGATGCTACAGCCTGGCATGTCTTCCCGGGGTTGCCAAAGCAACGGCAGAAACACAACAAACAGCAACAACGCACAGCAGACAGTCGGCAAACATTCCCCTCTTATTTTCTCCCCAGTTCGGTTTGTGCTTTTTCCCCCTCTCCCCCGAGGAAGCTGCTACCATCGGAAGGGAAC
>NW_009621867.1:0-13672 GCF_000690535.1 Cariama cristata
AATTTGCTTGCCTTTTTTCACATTTGTTGTAATTTAACACTTTTCAGATCTGCATATACTCTCGCGAATATGATTGAAACTGGAATATATGTTCAATATTAATGGGGAGTAGAAGTGCCAGATGGACTAATAAGGAACAAATGAACTCATAAACTTAATTTCTTAAGAGAATTAGGTGAAAAATCCCTGTCAGAGTCTTTTTTCTACTGTGGAGTCTACAAAGAGTGTTAATAATGTTAATAGAGACACTTGTGTTTGCTTACAGTTAACATAATAAACACATAGTGCTGTATGCTAGTCTTGGTGGAGCATACGTATTTCTTCCTTACTAGTTAACGTAATAAACACATAGTGCTGTATGCTAGGCTTGGTGGAGCATACGTATTTCTTCCTTACCTACTCTTGCATCTTGCTTTGCTTCCTTTTCTTTGGACCTCGTCATAAATAAAACTGTTAAACTTTTAATCAGAGGCTGTTGGTGAAACTGACATTTTGAAATGGGCACACACATACGGGCACACACATGATCATAAACAGTGGAAATGCAGAAAAATAACTTGAGTACCTCTCCAATTGAAACACTGATGCACTGTCCAACCTATCTGATTGCCCAAAGGCAAAAATTGTTAGCATTGTTATGAACAACTGTAAACCATTGCTTCCCACTGAGCAGGCTGTCCCTGCTTTCTTCTTCTCTACCAGGAAGCTATGAAGTCAGAATGAGGACTCTTCTTGTGCTATTTTTGTTGTGGATGCCGAAGGCTTTTTTTCCTCTTTTGGGGATCTTCAACTAAATAAAGATGGTGATGAAAAATAAAACATCTCTAAAATGACAGCAAGTAAATCAAACACCACTTGGCTAGTGGAGCTCTCATGGAAATCAAAGCATGGAAGTCTGAAGTCTGGTGCTTTTATTTAGGACAAGCACAGAGGAAACTGGCATCTGTTTTTGCAAAACTAACAGTACAGAGAGTACTTATTGTGTAAGCAGAAGACCAAAGTTCAGTGCTTTTTGATATTGGAGGGGATCCAAGTCCAGTCCAGAGGGCTTTAATAGCAAAGTAGTCTGGATAAGGAACCTTTTCTCTGCCTCCTGTTCACTGTGTGAGAGAAAGAGGGACCAGAATAAATTTGACATTCCAGCCTAGTGGTGAGGGCATTTACTGTAAAGTGAAGCCTGGATTCAGTCTCCCCTTCCATCAAAATCATTGTAAAAAACGTAAAAGATGCAGTTCTGGAAGCAAGTGCTGGAACATTGATTTCTTTCCTCCTGGGGCATTCCCTTTTGAAACTATAAAGGAACCTGGTCTGAATGAAATCTATTACAAATGCAGATACTTGAGGAAAAGCTATCACCTTACGCTTAAGGAATGCCCTAAAGTAGTAGCTGTCTGCAGTTCCTTGGAGTGGTTTAACAAGAATTGGGCCTATTGTGCTTTAAGTTGACAGCAAAAGCAGACAGAAAGGCAAATTATCTTGGGCAATTCTCAGTGTAATACAAAAGGATATACAAAAGTCAAGAAGGAAGGTCCTTGGAAGTGAAGCAACTTGTTAAAAGTCACATAACAGGAAAACGGCAGAACTAAGTAACCGGTCTTCTTGAGGTCTCATCTGTGCCATGAGTTGGCCCTAGGACCACAGTTGTTCAGACAGCACAATGAACTCTAACTGATCGCTTATTTTGATGAAGTTAGGGTTTGAGTAGGTCCATGAATGTACTTCCACTAAGTTTAAGGAGAAACAGTGATTTTCAGAAGATAAAAATTTACCCCTTCAAAGATACAGTTCAAAATTAAGAGATTTTCAGATACTTGTTGAACTGGATATCCTAAGCTGAATAAGAAGAGTGACTGGTGCTTGGGAGTATGAATATATCTGCATTGAGATCAATGGCTGCACAACATGAGACAATGTGAAGTACTTGGAGAAAATTGCAGGGTTTTCTCGAAAAAAAAACCCACAGCTGAAACAAAATCTAGAGAGTATTATGTCCCATAATTCCTCTGCTTGGTTCTCAAGCAAAAAATACACTTAAGATAAAAACATGGCAATATATGCAGTTATTCTTCAATATATTCTTTTCTGAACTGAGCTTACTGTACACAAGCCCACACTTACAATTTCCTCATGGATAATACTAGTATTTTATACTAGAATTCATTATTCACAGAATGAATTTTTGAACATCATTGCTGAATCTATAACTTTATGACACCTGAAGAAAGATCATAGCTGACAAGAAAGAGGGTGGAAGTAGGTTCACCAACACTTTATATTTCTATTTATCTCAATGTTTTAAACTACTCTGTAGTACTGGAGAGACAAAAGATTAAGCTTACTGGTCCTCATCCCACCTGCTGACTACACTTACACATCTGTCATTAGAACAGTGTATCCAGAGAAGTGGAGGGAGAAATAGAAAAGAAAAATACACCCAAGGACTATTTTGCTGGTATAGTCATAATAATAATGGTAACTTAAAATAAGACAGTGACCTCCAGCTCCTGAGAACATCTATTTAACTCATTCAGGGCTGCCCAAATGCATGGCAGTGCTGAGATAGATGCCATCTCTGACTTAAGCTAATTGTGCTGTTTTCTAGCATCACCTGAATGCTTCTGGGATTCAGAGATCTAAATGCTGGACATGACTTGAGAGTTGTCTTGGCATATTGTGCTACAATAAAAGGGGTTAAAAACACTTACTGTTTTGATAAAGTAACGTTGGGCAGGTGTGGCTCTGTATTTCCATTTTTGTCTCCTTTACATCACTGTATTTAATTTAGCAGACTCAAAATGCAGTAGACTACTGTGCTATGAAAATCTTCTTTGTGTGATCTCTGACTAGCGTATATTTTTATGTATATTAGAGTCAATGTAATAGCCAGCTATGGGGCCAAGAAAGCATATTCTTTAACACTGGTAACACACTCCTGCATTTTTTTCCCCTCCTCTCTCTCTAGAACATATGTCATCTTCTTGTGTCATCTAAGCATATCTCAGTTCATTCCTAGTCGAAGCAGAAGTTGCTAGCAACTTGATGTCTCCCGTCCTCTATCCACACTGCCGTGCAATTATGTCAACACTACCTTCATATCAGTATCGGAGTATGTTCCGAATTCTGCAAGTGAAATGGTGTAGAGCAGTTTCCACCCAATATGTGTAAGGTATAGAGCCTTGTGCTAGGTAGTATCCAGCTGTTCCCAGTTACTGTTTCTGAAAGAATTGCCTGGTTCTTTCTGGTCCAGATGCTGCCTGTATATTAATTTCTATGGAACATAGGAAATAATGGGCGGTACTCTGCTTCACAATACTGAACCAAAGACCCTTTAAGCACAAAACTTGTCATCTGGACAAATTTACTGAGTTTGGGTTTACTTTTCTCCAACAGACTTTCAAGAGCCTAGGATGTACAGGAGCTTTGATTAAATTATCTCATATTTCCTTCTGAACCGCAATTCCCTGACTCTTTCCATGTAGTCTGTGAATACACGATGTATTTCAGTTTTCTGTCTTATCAATCTGACATTTTGATGAATGCTTCAGTTTAAACATGATATGAGAGTGCTAAGGTCATGAGCAACAGATACTCTAAGTATCTCAAGTCTGCCTGATAACTTTCTTTTCAGACATACAGAAAAGTGTCCTTCTCTCTTTGCTTTTAAACACCTGCACTGTTCTACATAGTCATGTATCTTCACCAAGGTCTTCGTCTGGGAACTTCAGCTGCCAAACCCCCCATATTTCTGCAAAGGGAAGGGATTTTGTGGAAATAGCTAAATCTATCCTGTAGAGCTGCACCTTGACATGTACAATGACTTAGACTGTCAAATAAATGGTTTTGATGATGTACCTTTCAGGAAGGTAATTCATTTAGTCAAAACCTTTAATCCATCCCAATGACAAAACTCCCTGTTTAGTGTATTGTTTAGAAGCTATTTTCTCTACTTCCCACACACTTCTGCAAGGGGACATAGGAGGAAGACTGCGCAAATTTTACTGGAGACATGATGAGTGTGTGCAAACAGTATTTGTGTGAATCTGTAAAGAGGCATATGCTTTTTTACTGCAAGAGCTACTGATGATGTTTTAAGGAATTCTTACTTGCTGAAGTTTTCAAAACCTTTTAAGGTTTTGAAATTTGGTTTGGCTCCTCAGCAGAGTAAAGGCAATACTTTGAACAGTATTTATTATTTTGAACTGGTTTAGTTTCAAGAAAGCAATGTATTTTAACTACATTTAATTACCTCAAATACATTATTTCAATTTAAAGTTAAATATATCTGTTTATGGTATTTTAGAAGAATATAAGGGAAAAAAACCCTCAATTGCCCTCAGAGGTAATGGGAATTCATTGCCTACTAACTATACATGTCAACAACAATGTTTGAGTAATATACGTTGTTTCATATAAGAAAAAAAGTAAGGTTTGAAAAGGTGGTTTTGATGGCAAAACTGTAGGAGTATGGTACATGGTGTAAGCAAGCACTAAAACACTCAGAAAGCCCATGGATTAGAATCTGGAGTGGTAGTTCAGTCTCGCTGAAACTTCACTCCCATTGACTTGAGGTGGGAATATTTATATTGGCTTTGGGATGCAGAACAGCACACTGTGCCACTATAGTTTGCTAATAAACACAGACTGTACAAAGCAATGCTAATTCCTTTTCAGTTCTCTGTATTGCCTCATATGGAGTTTAGCAAAGCAGATCTGTATGGTGGCTACTGCTTGTGATAGGTGTTCATGCAATCCTAGGGAATGTCAAGAGTCCTACTGAAGATTTAGTGCTAACAGTTAATAACAGAAGAACATGCCTTCTGGAGTACAAATAAATCAAATATTATGCTTAGCCCCATTTAGCCACATGCTCTACTGTACCATTATGGGAATAGCTAATCCTGAAATACACAAAATAGCATAAACCAAACTGCACATAGAACTGCTAACATACTTGATTCTATTGACTCTTTGAATTCATGGCAACAGAATATTTTTAGAAAAAATAGTTTGATTTCTTTTTTAAAGAAACACACACACATATGGGACTAAGCTTTGCTTCTGCAGTTCTGTGACTTAGGGCAATGCTAAGCAACCTGTTAAGCCTTGTGTTTCAGTGTTCAGAAGTTATGACTTTAGTCAAGAGAAAGTATTTTCCCTGGTTTAGCATTAGATAATATCGGGAGTTAGCGAGAGATACTTACTTTCCTTAAAAATATTAATCAGAAATGGCAGATATCAAATGAGTCTGTTACTGCAATTCAATTCTCACATTTTAAAACAAAAGGCATATCTAAAGTGGGGTTAAGGTTGGGAAGCAATGATATGGAGAAACTAAATTTCTTCTCCTTGTTCACATGGACGATGTGTGGAAGGTCTCAGTAGTAGTTTAAGATCTACTGGGACTTGGTTGAGAGCTTTGAGCAGCGACCTTCGATTTTAAACTTCACTGCAGTACGAGCACTGTATATGAAGTGTAAATCCATACAGTGGGTGCATTCAGCTCAGGATTTGCCTAGCACCTGTTTTAAATGGGCAATGTGCATCCGGCATTTTTTTCAGCTGGTCCTCTAACAGGATACTCATGATGACAGTAAAAAGCTTCACTTTCTCTTGTGAAGCAAATAAATGGAGCTTCACAAATTTTATGTATTCACCTATTTACCTACTATTTCTCTCTTTTTCCCATTAAAGAACAAACCGGTGGTGACACCTGAGTCTGACAAACTCCATTTTAAATAGACAACTGATCTAGAGAAGTATGCAAAATTATTCCATTAAGGACCTACTTTATTGTCTGCTGTTGAAGTAGCTGCATTAGAAGGAATCTGTATGAAAAAAAAAAGTACATGGATTGGTATTTACAAAGACTATTTCAATAAACAAGTATAAATGGTTTTCTAGTATAGCTTGTGCTGAGCTGCTAACATATTTATATTCAGCAATGTCTAAAAAAGGGGTCTAAAAATAAACATTGGGAAAGTAATCACCCGAGATTTGACACTTTAAAACCAGTGGTCAAAATTAGTATTCTGAAGCTATGAGGCCATAATGAATGTGACTGAAGAGCTGCTGTTATTGAAACTTACTGATTTATCACCTTATGCAAGGGGTAAAAGTAAATTCAAAAGCTGTATAATAAAATCTCATATGACACAAAAATAGTATTTTATTAGATTCTTTTTATATTGTAGCATTTAATATCCTGAAATTGGACATGAAAATTAGTTAGAAAACAATGTTTTAAATCAGTATATGCAGGCCAATAATACTCCCTTCCCCCCAAAATAACCAGACAAACCTGGTGTGGCAATGTTATTCTCCATACAAATGACATTTTCAGAAGCCTTACAGCATTAGACTTTATTGTTATTATTATTAGTATGGACAAATGTTTTTAAACACTTCAGGTTAGTTGTCATTTATGGATACCTCATAAAATAAAACTACTCACAGGTTAAGTGGCTTTTGAAAAGGTTTACTTCTTTATACTCAAGGGTAAATCTTTTCAAGTTAAATTATTAAGTGAATGTAGAACAAATACCACTTACAATGACAAATTAAACTACACTTCAACCTAGGAATGTTTACTTCACCAGAAGTGTTTTCATCTAAAGAACTACATTTATGAAGGAAAAAAAGGCTAAAGAGTGTTCAGGTGTTGAGACATGACATAATGGTCTTCTTTCTAATCCCAGATTCAAAGAGTAAGCCAACTCTGTATTTTGGCATTCATATTTTATAGTTTTACTTAATATCACAATGGAAAGGCAACTGGAGACAGATAGGATAAATCCTAGAGAGACAGATACAGAGAAAGTAAGAAAGTTGAAAGAAGGAAAGAAAAATATGTGATTTTAGAGAACTCTGTTAGACATTATACAGTGGGTCCCTTCTCTGACAATTCTCTGACAATTCTCTTGGTCGTGTGAAATTCTGAGGATAAATTGTCCTTTCTGTTCTTCTCAGAAGAATAGGTGATGGGGTAACAGTAGATAGAGTCCCAGATTTTAGAGCCATCCTCTAGCAATTGCAGGTACTGGGATGCGAGACCTTGTAAAATGAATTTGGAAGTCTTTTTGGTTTTGCCTAGATGTAAGTGAAAACTCTACTAAATCCTTGTGTCTTTAGTAAATTGCAAAGGTTGCAGTTGAGGACTCAGTGGTGAAATCATTTGCAGAGCAGTGGTGTTACCTAGGGGAGGTTTATAACTAGAGTCATTGCAAAGTAGAGGAGAGACTGGAGAAAGAGAAGTGTGTTACTACCCTGGTTACTGATCTATGGCCCTCCATGCACGCACTCCACCCTTCCCTGAATGTTAACAAAAAGAGGAGGGAACACTGTAGAAGACCTTCATACCACAATGTATTTTGGAAAGGGACATTTTTATGGCAAGAAATAAGCAGCTGAGATCCTGAATGCATACAGAAACTAGCAACTAACTGGAGAATCACAGGAGCTGAAACATGATACTGAACTTTGCAGCTTTATTTAAGACTCTGCAGAACTTTTGGATAAGTTCTGGAAGCAGCAGAGTCAGTGCAGAGGACTGCCAAGAGGTGAAACCACTAAACGAGACAAATCTTGCTACGAACTCCAGTTTAGTTTACATAGAAACTAAATTGTCAAATGAAACTAATCACCAGATCTGAGGATCCTGCCCTGTAATGGACTATTTTCCCTCAAGGCAAAAATAAGAACGAATATTTTTCTATGTTTCATTTATTCTTTGTTAATTTTGCAATTTTACTCTTTCAGCTAGTTGAGGCAAAAGAGCTGGCTCTTAGTCCTGAAAGACAAATATTGGAAAATGCGATGCTTAACTCTAACTAGTTGAGGCAAAAGAGCTGACTCTTAGTCCTGAAAGATAAATATTGGAAAATGCGATGCTTAACTCTAAGAGGTCTTAGCAACAAAGGTAGTTTTAACCTCCTACCTGTAGTATATCTACTGCCCTGTTAATACGTCCAAAGTTGGGTGTCACACAGCCCTGGAAGCTCCAGTAGTTGCAGCTCATCTATTAGTAATGAGAAGTAATTTGAAAGGTATAATGGTCTGAGAGAGGGAGATTGAAGGAAGCTCAGATTTTTATACAACTGTGATTTCTTCAGGCAGCAAAAGCCCAGGAGGGAATTGACCTCTTGAAGGAGAGACACTTGGTTGTGACAGTGGTCCCTTGCTGGGTCCTGTCCCCAGCTTCGCCCTTGTGGGAAGGACCGTAGCTGGGTACAAGAAGGCATGAGAGGAGACTAATGTTGTACAGATTCCTAACTAATAACAACCATAATGCATGCTGGAAATGAGTAAGTTTCCAGAGTTCACGATGTCAACTTTCAAATATCTTTGAAGCTGTGACTATGTATACATGAGGAAGTCTGCAGTGGTGTGAAGCCTTCTATTGCCTTTAAAACAAAAGGGCTGCTTCAGTTCACACTGAGTAGCTGTGATCAGTTTTCCAAATTAAGGCACTCAAACTGGCATTCAAACACCTCTGATCTGGTTTAGATCCACTACATATTCCAATCCTTCAGTCTTTACTCAGGCAAAAGTTTTGCTGACCCTGACGGCAGCTTTGCCAAGCAGCAAGCTGAAGAGAGTGGTAACTTCCATCCTTATTAGTGCTGCAAGGCTTACAGAATACCTCCTTCACATTCCCTTCAATTACACCAAAGCATGTAAAAAGAAGAGTTTAATTTCCTTGCTTCACTTTCACTGCTTCAGTTTCTGGCATGACAAGTTGTTTCTCACTGAAGCTTTCTAAAACACTATTGATTTTGGAAGAATGGCTAGAATGAGCTACTATCTGCTCCTTATCACCTTCCATAGTCAGATGGGCTTTGGAATCACAGGGTTTTCACCCACAATTTCAAGTAACAGGCAATACACATTTCACGGTTTAGGTTCAATTTTGTTTTCTCAAAGAATACAATTCTCCTCTTTTGCCACTTTGAACAGAATAAGATGACTCATATTGCCTTGCCATTTTCATTGTCTACAGTGAATTATTTCTAGTGTCATTTTTGACAACGTTCTATAGGTAGATAGACTCTGTACTAAGGAGATGTGGCTCCTATAGCTGAAGAGCAAAGGAGAATTCATCGTTCACCGTCTCATAAAATTCTTTTGTCTTTAGCAAAGCAAATACAGATATAAATAATGACTGTCTCCTCTTTCTTATGTTTTGAGTTTTTCTGAGGTCCTTACAGCAGTGAAGTTTCTCTTGCAGAATATCAAAATGGAATATGCAGGCACAGAGAACAGAAATACACCACTCTGCTGATAACTTTGTGTAAACTTGTACAAGTCACAAACAATGGGATCTGAATATGATTTTCTTTTTCTGATAGGCATTTGTTTTATTTGATTCTCTCTTTACAAAATGTCTTTTATTTTATAACCGTAAAAAAGAGAAAGAGTTTGCAGACAAATGCTTTGCAGCAGAGGACTAAGTAATCTGTATACACTTCAGAAGAGGTTTCCTGCATGTTCACTCAGATGGGAGTTGTTTCCTCATCTTCGTAGAATGACAGATTTGGCATCATGATGGAGACACAGGCCTCGAACAGAGACAGAGCTGGGAAAGGCAGCAAGACCATCGTCTCAGGTCTGTACAATGTAAGAAGTCAAGTTGTCATGTCATCTACCTCTGAATACGAGTAACAATGGAAAAACATGGCTCTTTGGTATAAAGCAGCTATAACATAGTGAGAAAATATTGCTCTTTTGACTTTCAGTTTTTAGTTCAAATTGTAGGAGCTCAGCTAAGTGTCTCAAATTCCCAGTTATTCGAACAGACCCTGGAGTGGTTGGTAGGTAGGTGTGAATGAAGGCAACGGCAGCAGGAACAAACCATGCAAAACCTTTACTGTACAGATGAGACCTGAAGTCCATGCAATCTTAAACTAAATTAAGCACTCTGTAAGGACAGTGGAAAAGCAGGGTCTGCAATTTTTATAACTCTTTGATATACTTAAGATCACATTTATTCCTTGTCTTAATTCTGATTTTACAGCTCGCTTACTTCACAGGAAGTCATGTAATTTTGGAAGTATTTATCAGCCTCAGGATGATCTGGGGAACGTCCCACTGGGGAGAAATTATGATGGCTTGCCCTCCTGGCAATCCCTACCTGAACTATCATCTGCAATGTGTAACCAACCATTCTTCTACTGAGTGAATAACAAAAAGTGGCATTAGTATTTTACTTAACAAAGACTCTGCTTTCATTAACTCTCATTATGATTTGATTTATTGATGAGTACATGGGAGTGCTTTCCAAGGACAATACAGAAAAGTTTGCAGGAGCCACAACAGCACTAGCATTTAACAGACTGCAAAACACCATACAACAGCAATGCCCCAGTGACAATATTCTTTAGCTGTAAAGCAATACCATAGTGAGCAATGGCTTATGAGATGAGATCGAATAAAAGCTCTTTTTATTTTTTAGAAGTTCTTTTTTGGGGGTCATAGGATGGATGTCACATCGCAATTTATTCTAACTTTTTAATTTCCAACATACTTTGAAACTGTTGTATATTGTAGCACATCTGCAGCCATTTAGGACTTTATAGCTACAGTTACTTTTCATACCTTAGATGTCTCCTCTTTCACTGTAACAGTGAGGATACAACCCAGATCACCCTGCTTATAGTGGCTATTAATATTATGGAGACTATTGAAGTTCTGGGTGCAATGCCAGTTGCACACATGTGCCCTAGCTATTTACTTCCAGTACTATATCGTGAGGGCTGTGCTTTGGATGTAACTCCAAAGTCACTTTGCTGATCACGCAGATCAGTCACTTTGCTGATCACATGTTTTATAAACATACTGGAGGAAAAAGGCACTAACAATTTAAAAAACTTGCCTTAAAACATATGACAAATTAAACATCTTCTATATTTGTTTGTCAAGCTTTCTTTCTAACACACAACCACATATCAACACATGTAAAATGATAAATTTATTACATTAAGGAAAATATGTAACATTATAACATTCTGGTCAAGGTACTAGAGACAGTAATGGGTGTCTTCTTCTAAATAGATCCCTTGACCAATTAGGGGGAACTTTTTTGATAATAGCTTTTTGTGTTCACTCTCTTTGTTTCTCCTTTAAAAGCCATTAATGGGTATATCAGAGAAAAAAGTAGCCCCATAAGAATCAGCTCTGGTAAAGATAATCTGTGATCATCTAAGTTCATGTGCCATTAGTGTGGAATTGTTCTCTATAGCATAGTTTAAGAAGCTTTATTCAGTCTAATGTTAGGTAACTCAAGCACTGAATTATGTTTCTGTTTCTCCACAGGCCTCTTCACTAACTAGGTGGATGGTTTAAAAAGAAATAAGAAGGTTTTTTTCATTTTCACTCACTTTCTTTTTATTTCTATAACCTACTGCCTAGGATGACTTGTAGCTTCTTTCCTTCGTGTGTGTTTATTTAAATGATTTTTCAACTATACTGTCTCAAATAGGGAACAGAAAGCTAGAGATCAGAGTGTTTGGGTTTTTTTCTGAACTTAGTTAGAATCGCAGAATCACGGAATGATTTAGGTAGGAAGGAACCTTAAAGACCATCTGCTTCCAATCCCCCCACCATGGCCAGGGACATCTTCCACTAGACCAGGTTGCTCAAAGTCCATATAACCTGGCCCTGAACACTTCCAGCAATGGGGCATCCACAACTCCTCTGGGCAACCTGTGCCACTGCCTCACCACCCTCACCGGGAAGAATTTCTTCCTAATATCTCATCTAAATCTTCCCTCTTCCAGTTTCAAGCCATTGCCCCTTGTCCTGTCACTCCATGCTGTTGTAAAAAGTCCCTCCTCAGCTTTCTTGTAGGCCCCTTCAGGTACTGGGAGGCTGCTGAAGGTCTCCCTGGAGCCTTCTCTTCTCCAGACTGAACAGCCCCAACTCTCTCAGCCTGTCTTCATAGGAGAGGTGCTCCAGCCCTCTGATCATCTTTGTGGCCCCCTCTGGATTCACTCTAACGGGTCCATGTCCTTCTTGTGCTGAGGTCCCCAGAGCTGAAGGCAGTACTGTAGGGGGGTCTCACCAGAGCAGAGTAGAGGGGGAGAATCACCTCCCTTAGCCTGTTGGTCATCAGTTCATTTCCCTGCTGATACTAGAAAATTCATGCAAAATTCTATCTACTTATATATATATATATATACACGCATCTGCTGTAACAGCAAGAATCACAGATTTTAGGCCTTATTTCTATTTGAACTAACTATAAATTATACAGTGCATATTCATAAGATTATTTGTATTTATTCTCCCATCCATTTTCTGAAAAATATTCAGTGACTGACATGAACACTGTATGATAGCAGACACTTGTAGAAATTCTTTCTGACCTTAGAACAACAGGGCTCTCCTAAGAGACAGAGATGTGAATTTAGACACTAAATTACCTCAAGCTTGTGAGAATCACTTTACAGTAAAGGGGAAAAAGGTGACAAGAGCAAGTAAAAGCTTTACATTAAGCTCCTCTTCTTTATTGCTCTACAGTAGAACATCTCTTTCCAGGCTACCTCAAAGAGACTAGCATAAGATAATCACATATCTCCCAATAATTCTACTAATTATAACAATCATAGAAGTCTCTGGTTCAATCTTAATCCTTGTTTAAATCTATTACTATTACTACTACTATTCTATTTTTATTTCCTACTTTTTTTTTCCTCTCTGACTCCATCTGTGAGAACCCATGAACTCATAGCCCAAAGTAATAAGAAAAGTCCCTTCTAACCATAGCTCAGTTTCCTTTTCACATTATTTCATGCCTTTCCTGACATTAACACAGAACTATAGTTAAACATATCTCAATTGCCTGCATAATTATGCTTTAGTCACTTATTAGACATCAAAAAACACTACCCTGGCTTTAATTCATCATAGGGATACAATGCATAAGCTGCTACCTATTGGACATTACCTGAAATTTTTTATTAGTATTTCTGCTAATATATTGTTAGCTATCGTATCCTGAAAATTGAAATGCTGCAACATACTTTTCACTAGGAAGACAGAACCTAGTCGAGGTGCTTTTAATTTTATTCTCAAATTAGATATCTCTGGATAAGTTTAATACTAAAATTGAATGCACTCAGGTAGCCAGAGAATGGCAGAAATGTGAAGCAAAAATGAAGTGTGAAGCAAAACAGAAGGTAACAGAAAGAATAACTGTATGTAAAATACTAGATACAAGACAAGAACAGATGAGAAAGAAAGGGGCGTGACATAAAATGTAGAAAGCAAATAACATAATGGGAAGGTACAGAGAAATAAAACATTTAACTGTGATCTGTTGTTCAGTGTTCTGATATGCATGGTTCATCAGTTTTCATCCACAGAAATGGTTGGATGTAGACAAACATAAAGCTGGAACTAGCTTCTCATATATCTGATTTGGTGATATCAATGAAAATTTCAATGATATTTGTCAAGACATAATCAGGGCTTCAAAATCATACATTGTGCTAAGGAGAGAAGGAATTGGTAAAAATACAGGAAGAAAGCATTGAAAAATTTGTCAGAGTCAAATTTTCTGGTGATTCAAACAAACAAACTTCTCAGGTTTAGGAAGATTCTGGCCATATTTATTAACATAATTTCTCCGCAATGTCTACAGTAGCACAATGTTTTATTCATATATAAATTATATATT
>NW_009621868.1:0-2474 GCF_000690535.1 Cariama cristata
CTCTTGACATTTTGTCGTGTTAGAGAACCAACCGGTGTTGGTGTCAGCTGGAGGGGGAAGTACACCTTTGAGTGCTTCCAGGACAACCTGCCCCGATGTTGAACAGAAAGCCATCCGTGCCCAACTGCCAGGTGGAGATCCGCTCCCCATCCGCAGTGAAGCTCGCAAAAAGCCCAGGATCAAAGAGGAAGATCCCCAACGGGGACAGGAAGGGCTACAAGGGAGGATGGAGGAAGGACAACAGGCCACCAGTGTCTCCAGGGGTGATGGGGACCGCGGCAGCCTGCGGCACTTTGGGAACCGAAACCTCGCTCTGCCGTAGCCGCGAAAGCCGGTGGCAAGGCCGGGCTGGGGGCTGGGGGCCACAGGGGACAAGCCAACCCCCCAGACACAGCTCCAGGCACCAAGGAAGCCTCTGAGAAAGCTTAGGGGGTGTTTCAGGGCTCAGGGTGGGGACCCTCCTTCCACCGAGGAGCAACCATCGTCTGCAAAGAGACAAGAAGTGAAAGGGCCCAAAATTAAGGAAGTTCAATGTGCTGCCCCAGAGTATTGGTTTGCATTTCCAGCTGACACATGACAGCTTGCTTCCATCTCTTTGTTCCCCAAGGGATTTGCCGGCAGATCCCCCAAAAGGAGAGCCACAACCTGTCGTGATGCTTTATTGGCAGGAACGGCCACCACGTCCTGGCTTGCTGGAAGGACAAGGGGGTGCCTGGTCACAGTGGCAACAAAAACCAGGTGAAGATTCAGCCACATCAAGACATAGTTGACATAGTAAGAGCCTTGCCCCCCAAAAACCCCCACAGTTGGACCAAATGCATGTTTTCCTCCTGCTCAATGGCAGCTGGAAAAACTCAAATGCCCCTCTCTGGATGTTGAACACAACGGCATGTCAACCTGGGGGATGACATCTCCAAACGTCCACCTCCTCTTGCACAAACCTGCCACACTCCATCTTAAACGACTAGACCAGACCACGCTCAACCGCAGAGCCAAAACACCGGCCAAAACAGCCGGTCCCGGCTTTCCCCCTGCCCATGCCGGGGCGAGCCTCTCCCGGCTGCAGAGAGCGGGGCTTTCCCCCCCACACCCGGCGTGGGAGGCTGGAGGGACGCGAGCCCCGGCGGTGGGAACCAAGGGTTTCCAGACCCGCCAAACCTGCTCCCAGTGCCTCTGAGGGCCGGCAACACCCTGGTCTAAGCCCTCGGGTCAGTCTAACCGGCCGGGGCAGGTCTAGGCTCGGATGTTTGGGGCTGCAGTCATGCCTTCTCGCCCGCAGCCGACGCGTTTGCCCGACACCGGTGTCCCCTCCGCGGCACGGTTGTGCCCCTGTAAAACAGCTTGGGCATCACCAGGCGTGTTGCTCTGGGACTGCTGTCTGCAGGATCGGGGCACCTGTATCCTCAGCAGAGATGACCTCGGTTAGAAGGATACAGCCAGGTTTGACCCATCTCAGCTGGGTATATTCCCAACTCGATTGCGGATGAAGAACAGAGGTGCAAAGCCACCCCACCAGCTGGAAAAAGCCGAATGTGGGTGGAGGAGACACGGCGTGGGAGCTCTGCTGAGTAAAGATGCCTGGATCTGAGCAGACCGACCTGTTCTGCCGCTCACCACCTCACCCCCGTGGCATGAGGCACCATTTCTCTCCGGTCGCCACGTTTTGGCTACCTACCCTGCCTAGGAACAGGTGAGCCAGCAGCCTCTCGGCTGGTGAGCCCTGGCCAGAAAGAAGCACGATGGGGACGGGTACCGAGCAGTCCCTCACCCCTATTACTGCTCAGACAGGGGACTTTGGGAGCTGGCAGGGAGAAGCAGAGGTGCACGCTGTCGGGCGGCAGGGCTAGTACCCGGTACCACTGGTTTCCCCTGCCGACACCGTGCCTGGTGTCAGGCACAACCATCAGCCTGTGTTATTCCCAGGGCACGAACGCCCTGCCTTGACATCTACCCTGCCCCTGCCTGCACTTCATGCCCTTTGCAAAGAGATGGAGTGGTGGTTTGCTTTCCCGGGAAGAGGGGCATAGAAGAAGAAGGCAGGAGGAGAAGACTAGCAGCGGTGCAGGCAGAGGCCGTCGCGGCAGCGTGCAGGCAGCCCGTTTAAACCAGGCAGTATTTTGGTGGCAGCCCTGCCTTTCCCTCCCAGGCTGATGTCATGCTTTAGCAAGTTTGAGGCAGAGTCACATGGCAGCTTCTGAGGTCAGCGCCTGGGGTGGCTTTGTTGTCTGCCTGCCTGCCTGCCTTGGGCTCCTGCCTGCACCCAGAGCCGGTCCCCGCTGGTGGGTGACCCTGCTGGGGCTGACCTCTGAGCAGGGCATCTTCACGACACCCACGGCTTCGCATCTGTGTGATACCCACGGCTCCGCATCCCCACGATACCCACGGTTCCGCATCTCTGTGGTACCCATGGCTCTGCATCTCCACCATGCCCACAGCTGGGCCAGACGTGGGAGCCATAGCCTCCGCGGGGCACG
>NW_009621868.1:2496-2716 GCF_000690535.1 Cariama cristata
GTCCATCTGTCTCCCTGGAGAGGAGTCATTGCTCCCCATCCCTGGGGGGGTCGTGGCAGGGGATACAGGAGAAGGAGGCGGAGAAAAGGGTGTGATGGGGCACTCTAATCTCTGCATGTGATCTAACTGGGTTGGAAGGGGTTTGATGAACAATTAACAATCCTCCCGGCTCAGCTGCTGTTTCCCGAAATAGCTCTGGCAGGAGGAGGAGGGTGGACGG
>NW_009621868.1:2742-3026 GCF_000690535.1 Cariama cristata
CGGCCTCTCCGCCAGCAGGCTGCGGCCGGCAAGCCAGCGGAGGAGGCAGCCCCGGAGGCCGAGCAGCGGGGAGCCCCACGGCCCCACCTGGAAAGGAAAACAATGCAAGATAAAAGCAGCTCGGGGCAGGAAGCAGCTTGCGGTACAAATAATAATTGCAGAGGGCTGCGCACACCACTGGGGTTTTTGGAGGCGTTTAAATTCGCCTTCGATGGTGGGCAGAGGAGGTCCGCGCCGGGAAGCACGTTGGGAATTTGGCGCTGGGGGGGGGTGCAGCGTGCCAG
>NW_009621868.1:3205-9338 GCF_000690535.1 Cariama cristata
CCTGTCCCCGTCCCCACCCCGCTGCCAGCCCCTTGCTGTCACCAAATGTGCAGGCCAGGCCCCAGGAGGAAGCCAGCTGCAGCAAAGAAGTGGAAAACCCTCCGGGTAGGACGGACGGAGAAATTAGGGTCTCCTCAAAGCACAGACTGAAGTTATCCATCGCTTCTCTTGGCTGTCCTCGTGCCACTGCAGTGCATCGTCCTCCCTCTCTTCAATTTGGACCAGGATTCATGTGTCAGCCCCTTCCCAGGAAGAAGCTGGGAACAAAAAAAAGATGGGGGGTTGGACTACATGACCTTTAAAGGTCTCTTCCAACCCAAACCATTCTATGAGTCTATGAAAACAGCCACACCTCCCTCACCACCAGTGGGGTTGGGGCAAAAGCCTTCACGCCAAAAGCTGCCTGCGACAAGAACGGAGCTTCAGGACAGCCCGAAGCCCCAGGGAGATCCAGGCGCATCCCCAGGGATTGCTGATGGAAGCAAAACAGGACAGGGAGAAACATTTCCAAACGTGGATTCATCCGCAGCCCGAGTTCACTTCTAGATGGGAACACCAAAACGGAACTGTGAGGGACCCATGCAGGGCTCAGGAGGAGGCAGCTTGTTTGGTATTGGTTTGTTGGTTTTTTTCTTCAGAAAAATCGATTCACATGGATGTGGTCTGGACCTGCCGCAATCAGACATCAGTCACTAATCCCCCAGGGTTCCCAACCGCTCTGGTTTATCCGTGCTTGGAGATAAGGTCAGAAGAGCTGGGAAACATCCCAAAACACAACCAAGCGCGCTACCCACTAATCACTCCTGAATGAAAACCAAACACAACATGCAAGCGAAACAAATACAAACAAATCGATACAAACCCAAACCCAAAGGAGAGGAAACAGCTCCCTCAGCTTCTGAGAGCACCGAGACACCGGTCCCTGAAACCGCAGCGGGGTGGGAGCCTGCAGCACGGCCGCCTGCGTACTAGAAAGCAAAGGGCTTTTCCAGGGTTAAAAAACCCCCTTCCCCTTGGCAAAGATGATAGCATAGACACCTCAGGCAGGCAAGACTCCCTCCCACACATCTTTTTTTTTTCTTCACCAGTGATCTGGGATTCCCCCTTTTCTCTCTGTACAAATGATTTAAAATTTCCCTTCCCTCACTCTGAGCCACCGGCTTAGGGTTTCGCTCCCCTCCTCCCCTGGAGACCGGTGACCTGGACCCCCTGCCCATCAGAAATCCTACTACTCCTCCAGCAGCCTCTCCAAACACAAAAGGGGGGGCGGGGGAAAAAAAATCTCACTCCCAGCTATCAGCTTCTTCAGGCAGCCATTTCCCTTGGAAAAATGTGGCCCCATATCTTTCAGTGTTTTATGGAACTGGCTCAGGTTTCCTGGGGAAAAAAAATGCATTTATTTGTCCGGGGTTTCCTATCAGACAACCCTTCTATTGTAGTCTACCTTCCTGTATTTATTTTTTTTTCCTTTCTGATACGCCTGCAATGGGTCCTGTGACATTTCCAAAGAAGTGCGGAGGCCCACGGTCCGTGCGCTCTCACCACCCCAGTTACGCAGACGGAGGCTGCCTTGTGTCCGGGGGGAAAAAACCAGGATAGCCCTGGGACACAGCCTGACAGACGATGCTCTGGCTGCTCAGCACAGCCCGGGCTTTTCACCGGAGCAATCTGCTCCCTAGCCATGAGGGATGCACTTACTGTTTGCTAACGAAGAAGGAAGCCTCGATGGTGTTCACCTGCAGCCCAGCATGGGGTTAAACATCTCAAATTAATCGTGCGAACTCCGCACGGAGCCAACAGAAGTCACAGTTCAGCAAACCGTGGGGTAGATCGCCTGCCCAGAGGAGTCTCAGCCTAATTATGTTTTGTGGGTTTTTTTTTTTCTCTCCCTGTATCTCAATGTCACCTTCCTTTTAGCCAGTGGGCAAATGACGAGTGCAGCCCTCTGCACATCCCAGAACGCAGATGTGTCCTCTGTGCGACTGCTTCCCACTCCAGCGTGACGGGGAGGTCGTACGACGACACTCCCGAGCTAAGGAGCTCCTATCCTAGTAGAGACTGCCTGCTCCGCTCCCTGCTAACAAAAGAGGGGACCGGTGTCCTAGGGACTTGCTACCGCATCACACCACACACAGTCCAAAAGCATGCTAGGATGCAACCTTGAGTGCTCAAGAGTAGCAACCACCGACGAGAGCAGCAAGGGCAGAGCAGATCCTCTCTGGGTCAAATCCCTCCTCCCACCATCAAGGGGAACTGAAAATACAACATCTGTGCCTGCCAGCAGGCATCGACTCCCCCTGCTCCTTCTGATCTGTGCCCCTTCCCTCTTGTAGGGACCTTCCTTTGGTCACCTCGTCCTTCACCTGGTTTGTGGGGCTGACTACGTGACGGAGCCCAGAGCTCTGGCAAGGTCGTCCGTAGACACGGGGATAACGAGGAAGGTTATGGGGAAAGGCTGCTGGGGAAAAGTTCCTTCGAGTTTCACCCACGTGAAAAAGTAACGAGGACTCTGGCAGTCCAGCACCTCACTACTCATGTAATTTAACCTCTTTTTGGATCCAGGTAAGCTCTCAGCATCCCTGATATCCCGTGGCGGCAGGCAGTCCCAGAGGTTTACCCTGCAGAAAGTAACGCCACCTTTGCTCGATTTAATTTCCCGTTTTCATCTTCGTTAAATAACCGATTGCTCATGCACTACGAAGAGGAAAATTAATTTTCTCCCAAACAACCCATATTCTGAATAGTCATCCTGCATCCTACCATGAATTATCACCTTGCATTTGCTCATTTATTCCATACTTGATCGCATTTTTACCATTTTTGTCCGGTTGCCCAGTCAGGGATTGCAGTCTCTGCTGCAGGCTGGCCTTGCACGGTTACAAATCCAGCCGAGGGTACGGCTGTGGCATGAAACCAGTTCTCGTTAGACAATGAGAGCTCACAAGAGACAGCAACAGGAGGAAAGCCACGACCACAGGAGAAGCTTCGGTCAGGCTTCACTCCTTCGCAGACAACTGCAAGCCCAAAGAAACCCACTCCATCGGCTCCATCATAGGCTCCAGCACCTGGGACCAGGAGCATCCAGCATCCAAGGCGCCTTCTTGGCAAGGAGCAGTCACCTCTCGGCATCTTTTTCTTCTAATGCCTTGGAGCTGCCGCCGTGAGGTCACCACACCATCGCACGGCTGAGGCCTCGTGTCATCTCCCCCCCAGTGGAGTCCCCACAGATTTGTAAAAATGAGGCTGCTCAGGAAATCCAGTTCCAAACACAGAGGGGCCACGAGTGGGTAGGATTTGATGGAAACCCTCAGGATTTCATGGAAACCCTCACTGCCCACCACAGCACTGAATATTTAGCTACAGACTAGTGTTTTGTATCACGTTATCACCACCTTAATCGTCCTCTTACAACCACCACTGAAAATCTTCAACAACTTTCACTAAAAAGGCAAATGAGGAAAAAAAACCACCAAAGCATCTGAAACCCATTTGTTTCATCACTTCTTCCTTTAGCCATAAAACTTTTTCTGGGGGAAAAAAAAAATCCCCTCTACTTTTACAAATCCAAATTCAAACTGGTCCAGCTTTTCCCTGAGAGTAAAAGCCATCTCTTCCATGCCAAACACATATTCTTTGCACCAGGCTAGTATGGGATCACACACACCCCCTGTGCGTGTACACACATGCTGCAAAAATTTTCCTGATAAAAGTTTCAGCGAGCCCAGTTCTTTCCTGCAGACGGTTGGGATTTTGACGAGTTGGCGCTTTTCAGTGCAGAAGTGTTTCATCGGATCTTTCCTGACCAGTTCTGCAGCTGTGTGCCGTGCGCCGAGTACTCCTCTCCCAGGGAGGAATCAGTTAGCCGAGCATGCCAAAAAGCTACTGAAACACTCCCCGCTGCTTCCAAACTGAAAATCAGAAACGGTAAAAATGCCTCCATTCTAAAACATACATAGCAGCATGGTTGGAGTGGCTTTCACGTCAAAAGCTAAATCATTTACTGCATCACATAAATTAACTTCCAGCCTCAAAGAAAAGGCTGTCTCTCTTGTTCCTGGAAAGTTTGCAACTTCCCTACATTTCAGTAGCGCCTCCTTATTTTCAGCCCTCAACAGCTCTGCGAAGCTTTACACTTTTTCGCAAATGTGTAAACCCAACATTTTCAACTAAACAAATAAAGTTCACATAATTTATTAAAAGATTTCTGAAATTCTTAGCTGGTAACTCTAAGAAGCTATGGGAGCTTTTCCCTTTTTCATTTCCAGCATGGTGAAGGTTTCAGGGGACGCTTGGCGAGAGCGAACCGAACTCTGCAGCCTCGGCGCACTGAAAAGAGAGCACTGCAAATTGCCCCGATAATCTTTCATGAGCTTTTGAACAAATCTAACCCTGATAACATTTGGTGCGCTGCTCAGAATACACCACATCACACCCTAACTACTACAACCAAATCCCTCGGAGGTTCCAAACACAGAGCAACAAGGCTATGCCATTCGCCGAGCTGCTTCAGAGGGGTGTCCCCGCTGAGGGTGCGTGTTTGGGCAGGCAAGTTATGGTGTCCTGCGCTTGGCAGAACAACCTGCCACCTCCAAGCCCGTTTGCAATACATGAGTCGTTAAAGCACAGCACATCGGGAAATGCTGTCCCTGCAGAGCGCAGCAGCACCTGAAGGACAGCCAGCATGGGTACCCAGTAAATACCAGGCCTCTGCTGGGACATCGTTGGCAGGAGGCAGCTAGAAATGCTGTGCAGCTCCAGCCCAACCCAAGCTCCCCTTCCTCTCCTTGGAAACACACTGGTTTTCCTCCTCTATCCCAGAAGAAGCCCAAAGCTGCCAGAGCAGGAGACAAGGGCTGCAGCACAGCACGGGGAACGGCGGCAATGGGGAAGGTGGGAGCTCTGAAGAGCGTGAAGCCCAGGTGGAAACCACAGGAGGATCAGGAGGTTTTGGGGAGTACAAGGTCTTTCGGAGACAAGGACAGACAAACTGGCCTATGACTCCTCGGCACTCTTTTTTTTCCTGGAGAGAACTCCCCGCGCTCAGCACAGAGCATTTGGCAGGGACCCCTTGAAACCTGCCGGCGTGGGAATCAAGCCATCCAAGGTGCAGCAAGGAAGGGCCGGCAAACACAAGCCCTAAAAATCTGCCGCCTATTGCACCACACCTGGCAAGCTGCGGCTTCCCAGGCATGGGGCTGGCCAGAGCAGGAGGCGGCTTTTTCACTCCACAAACTGCAGAAACTGGTTTTACATGTGCCACAGCCTTCCCACCCCACTCTCATGAGTAAAGCTGCTGCGGTTGCAAAAGTGAGCTATCCAGTTCACATGCTGAGGAAGCATGTCTGCAAATGGGGTTTGTGCCCGTTCCCTCAGTGAACCGGCGCTGCCTGTGCTAGGGATGCTGGACTACAGCCACATTCGGAAAGCACAGGCAGGGACATGCACTTTGGTCAAGAGGGCAAAGATTTGGGGGAATACTCCTCTCCGAGCCTCTGCAAAATCAACGATCGTGCCTGCCCATCCCATGGGGGTAATGCAGGGACATCCCCGACACAGAGTGCAGCGCGGAGGGAGCTCCGCTGTGTGTATACGCGAATGTCCTCCAGCACTGCACAGGCATCATTCCTCTCCTGCCAGCTTTTCTAAGCCCAGGGCTATCTGTGCTCGCAGCTGAGGGAGGCTACTAAGGCACCCAGAGACTTAAGAGAGGGGGGAGTGAGGGAACAGGGGGTCCTCACCCTGGGATGGACAAAAGCCAAGAGGCAAAGAGCTGTTCTTGCCCTGCAGAAGGGAGGAGGAAGGAAGTGGTGCCTGTTCGTTCCCGGGGCAGGAAGGGTAGCAGGAGCAGAGCAGACTGCCTGTCGCTCTCCCCTTCTTCCTTCCCCACCGGGTGGGAACACAGCCTGGCGCCAAACCCCCTGGCAGGGACCACGGCCCAGCAGCCAGGACAGGAAGGCCACCCCAGCCCCGCACAGGACGTGCCTACTCAGTGCCGAGAAGCCCGCACGTAGGAGACGCGGCGGCGAAGGGGTGGCAGCGGCACTAGGCCTCCGAGCACTGAGGGGGCTGCCCGGGGCCCAGCGGGCCGGAGGTGCCCCGGGCCGGGAAAAGCCCTCAGGAAGAGCCGGGACGG
>NW_009621869.1:0-997 GCF_000690535.1 Cariama cristata
CTCACTCACCCTTTAACAGTCCTATATGGTCAGTGCAAAAGTCTAATGGGAAATGGAGACTGACAGTGGACTGTTGTGGCCTAAATGAAGTTACACCACCCCAGTGCTGCCGTGCCAGACATGTTAGAACTCCACTATGAACTGGAGTCAAAGGCAGCCAAGTGGTACGCCACTATTGACATTGCTAATGCGTTTTTCTCTATTCCTGTGGCACCAGAGTGCAGGCCGCAGTTTGCTTTCACCTGGAGGGGCATCCAGTACACCTGGAACCGACTGCCCCAGGGGTGGAAACACAGCCCGACCATCTGCCACAGACTGCTCACTGGAGAAGGGTGGAGCTCCAGAACACCTGCAATACATTGATGATATCATTGTGTAGGGTGACACAGCAGCAGAAGTTTTTAAGAAAGGAGAGAAAATAATCCAAATCCCCCTGAAAGCTGGCTTTGCCATCAAAAGAGGTAAAGTCAAGTGACCTGCATGAGAGATCCAGTTTTTAGGAAGCAAATGGCAAGATGGGCATCGCCAGATCCCGTTAGAGGTGATTAACAAAATAGCAGCTATGTCCCCACTGACTAAAAAAAGGAAACACAAGCCTTCTTAGGCATTGTTGGTTTCTGGAGAATGTATATTCCAGATTACAGCCAGATTGTACGCCCCCTCTATCAAGTGATTCGAAAGAGGAATGATTTTCAGTGGGGCCCTGAACAGTGGCAGGCTTTTGAACAAATTAAACAAGAGACTGTACATGCAGTAGCCCTTGGACCAGTCAGGACAGGACCAGATATTAAAAAAGTGCTTTACACTGCAGCTGGAGGCCACGACCCTACCTGGAGTCTCTGGCAGAAAGCACCAGGGGAGACTCAAGGTCAACCCCTTGGGTTTTGGAGTTGAGGGTATAAAGGCTCTGAGAAGGAAGTGTTAGCAGCATATGAAAGAGTTCGAGCTGCTTCAGAGGTAGTGGGTACTGACGCACAGCTCCTCCTGGCACCTCGAC
>NW_009621870.1:0-1558 GCF_000690535.1 Cariama cristata
AGGCCCCTCCGCACGGAGCTGTGGGATGCGATCTTCCTCCTCCCGCTGCCGAAGCAGCAGATGTAGCAAGGATCAAAGTCTGTACGCCAAGCCATCCGACTCCTGATCAGATTCATCCTAAAACTCCTCCCTGGGAACACCTCCAAGTTGCCCCAGCTCTTGTGTCCGAGGGGACAGGCAATAACCCCATCCTTGCCACCACCGCACGGCTCTGCAGGTCTTCACCATGCCCACCCCGAGCTCCCGGCTCTCTTCTCCAGATGGAAAAGCCACAACTTCCCCACATGAAAGCACAGTGGCCTTGGATCCCCATCACTGCTGTGTTTCCCTTGCTCTATCGCCCTGTGTGCCGGCCATCCCCAGGGCGACCTCAGTTTGAGTTTTCTCAAGCTTGAAAGAGAACCTGACCCCCCACCCCGCAGGACACCGGCTGCCTCCTGGGGCAGCTGGGCTTGGTTGGATTTCCCCAGTTCTCCCAGTGCTGCTCACAGTATCCTTCAAAGGAGGAGCCAGGGAGAGGAACTGGAGCAAACTGGAGCTCAGTGCCTGGGCTCTGGAGGCCACCGGCTCTGCCAGGCCATGGCGGTGCCCACAGCCAGGAGCAAGGCCGCAACTCACCACTTGGACAATCTCTGCTTTCCGCTCATTCTCCAGGCGCCGCTTCAAGTTCTCCTCCCGCCGCCGCTTCTTCTCCTGTGGGAGTAGCACCAAAACATTCCCTGAGAGTCCCGCCCTCCCTCCAGGCTTAAACCCAAACCAGCATCGACCCGCAGCTGATGCCAACACCAGTGAGGAACCTGCACGGCTACAGCAGGAGGACAACACCAGCCCAAGCATGAAATCTGCTGCACAAAGCCAAGCCAGCAGCGCTTTTGCCCCCTGGTGCGAGGCTTGAACTGACTGAGCGAGTTTATTCCGAGTCAGTGACTTGCAGCATGTGACTGTCGCAGCCTGGATTTGGCACGATGACAGGGAATTCATCGTCCCGGCTGCCCACGAGAAGGGCAGTCGGTGGCGTTTGTGCCCATTGCAGAGCGGGCACCCCGCAGGGCTCTGCCACACCATGGCCCCAAAGCGCTGCGATGCAGGCAGAGACACGGGGTTGTGTATGGAGAGAGGTGGAAAGTCTCGGGTCACAGCCTGACTCTGCAACGCGGCCCCGAGCTCACCCTAGCGAAGGGATCAGGTGGCTCCAGCTGAGGGCTGGGACAGCAGAGCCCCCAGCTGCCTGGCAAACCTGCCCCACGGGGTGCTGGTGTCACAAGCACGGTTGCTGCCCCATAAAGAGAGCAGGCACAGAGAAGCTGGGTGATGCTGCCTGCAGGGTCCTGAGCCTGAGGCCCAGCTCCTGATCCTCGTTACCTCTCGCTCTCTCTGCTTCCCCTCCTGCAGTTGCCGTGCCAGGTCCTGGACGAGCTTCAAAAAAACTCCTTCATTTTCCGCGCCCAGGAGGTGCGAAGGGCCTTGTCCTGGATCATGTGTGAGAACCTGGGCAGGCAGACGGGCTGTGTCGGCAGCTGGAGGAGGCAGAGCTGAGCTCCCCACATGGTCTTACCCG
>NW_009621871.1:0-18381 GCF_000690535.1 Cariama cristata
AAAAAAAAAAAATCAAGGCCTTGTTTTAATCAGCTGTGTTAGTTTATGGATTTAACTCATCAGCTTGATCTCTTTCTCGGTCCCTTCTTCTGCCAACCTGCCCTTAATCGCCAGCAGGCTAACTGAAAACATAAATGATCTCTGAGAGACTTGCTTGCAAGCAAAATCAGTGCCTGCCACAGCATGAGATTCTTGTAATTAGGGCCTTAATTCCACTCCTTCTGCCATCAATGGTCATCCTAGATTAAAGCATAAATGACTTCTTAATGCAAGGAAAGGCTCTTAAAACAAGATATTTTCCTACTGCACAAGCAAGCAGGTATATAAAAGGTATTCAAAGCAATCAGAGAGAAGGTTTAAAAGAGAGAGTCAGTTCACGCAGCACTCCAGGCAGAAATGTACCCATTAGAGTTGTAACAAACCGAGACGTGTTCCCTAATGCCTAACTTCTTTGATGGGCTCTTCTCCCCAAAGTCTCTAGCATCCTCGTGTTTTGAGCATATTCTGTGTAAGCTTATTAAATCACTCCTCTAATTAACTTGATACCACGAATTCACAGTTGGACTTACTGGTCCAAGTTGGATTTTGTTGTTTAATATTCAGACAGACACAAGAAGAGAACTGCTCAGTGGGGAAAAAAGTTCCCTGATGTTTAAGGAAGATCAAACAGTCTCCAAATATTAGCCAGTCTTATTACATAAAAGGAATAGGTGAAGTGTCCCAAAGACAAACAACATCCCCGTACACACATACACACACACAAAAATAAAACCTAAGGCTCTGCTCTCTGCTTAGCCCCAGAAGGGCAGAAGCTGGAGGCACAGGACCAGCCCTACTGCAGGGACACAACACATTTCAGTAGCCCTTGCTACATCACCTCAGAAGCACCTTTCCAGGTGCAATTCTCCAAGAGCAACAGGAATATAAAGAAATGGTTTTCTGAATCTCCCTCGCCCTGTTTCTTCAGTCTCTCATACCATGTTTCCTTTGAAGGAGTTAGCAGGCTTCAGTACTTCAGGAATGGGACAAACTACCCAATTTTGATTGTACTGCTGAGATGCCTTCAGCAACATGTGGCTTTTTAACCATCCACTGGAGCAGTAGAGAAGTTAAAGACAGTAAACCAGCCTGGTAGCTTGTTAGAGTCCCTGCTAAAAGACATCTTCCTCTTTTCTTTTATTTTTTTTTTTTCTTTTCCATTTTTCTACAGGAACTTTGTTTCTATGACTTGTTATTTCCTTGTCCAAAGGACTTTATATAACAGAAAGGTAAATACGACTTGGATTGGTACAAACAAGTCCTGCTGGTCTGGTCTGGAGACCAAAGTTGGGTTGATTTAAAAAGATTAATAATGTTATTTTTTCCAAATAGAAAACAAAGATGAACACACTTCAGGAAAAAACTTTCCAGGAATCTAATTTACTAGCAAGTGAATAAATAAATGGAGATTTACACAGAGAATCATGATTTTTCCTTTTCCACAGCCAGCTTCTGCTTATGTTAAGGCTGATTAGCACAACTAAGTTAAACATGGAACAGATGTCCCCAAGCTCTGTTTAGGCTGAATATTGTTGCTACTGTTTCAGACTTGAAGAAAAGAGAGTGTGCTCAAAACCTTTGCTTTTTCTTTTTGTGTCTGCCATTCAGATAAAGATATCACTTCTGTTTCTAGGCTTTGCCTCATTAAAGCTGGAAGCAATCTTGCTGTCGAACTAGGTGAGATTTTTAATGTTGCCATCATACACAAAGCCCATAATGGACATGTGAGTCAAAGTTAGTCACAAATATGCCCTTTTCAAAGTGAGGCCTATTTGACCTCGTAAAGGCACAGACCAGTTGTGTATGAAGTCAGTGGAAAAAAGTGTCCTGAGTGCTACAAAAGGAGAATTCCTACACAGTGTTCCAAAAAATTAAATTGGAATCATACTACAAAAAAGAGCTGAAGAAAAAACAAAAGTCTTCTCCAACAGCTGTCATATTTGCCTAGCTTTATTATCATGATAGACAGAGCAGTGAAGAGTCAATTAATTCTCTTCCACAAACATACCCTCTAATTAATGACCACTGTTTCTAGACTGAATAGGCAGTAAACATGGTAAAATTTACCTTCAATGGAAGGCAAATATGTACAAACATGTGTATACACTTGGATAAAAACACACAGAGATGTATATTTTTTATATAACTTATATACTAGATAACTATTTATGCAAAGCGTATGGCTTACTAGGGTCATCTGCTATGAAACCTTTTCAGGGTGCTTTTGTCATTTGATAAAGTGCATTGGCCTAATTTAGCTTGGAGATGGGAAAGAAACTATAAACATTGCTGTAGAATTGCCATTTTGTATATTATTACCGTCATGCAGGATGTTATTAGGACAGTACCTAGAAGCTTTGATCACTTTATGGTCCTCTTGTTGAAGTTGCTCCATCTTTTCTCAAGTGTCCTTAACTACATGGTAAGAAGACTGGAAAAGAAGCTGAGTGATAAGCAGCTATGGTCAGGTAAACACATTTCTTTTTGAAATACAGCAGTTCTGGGATATCTCTGCGTTTGGCTGGGAGACTACCTGGGATTTCTGGAGACCTTGTGCAGAAGTGAAGGAGCTGAGGGTGAACACTAGATCACAGAGCTGCATGAGTTGGCTCTGTAGTTTGGTGGAAAGTGACAAAGAAAAGAGAGAAGATGTAATATCAGAGGCATCAGGATGGCAATTCAGGGCTGTTCCCCCAGCCATGCTGGCGGTGGGAAGCAAGGAAGAGGGATCTGTCTGCCTCCTGCTCTCTGCAAAGATGCAGCTTCTCAAAAGCCATGCTTTTAGTAATCCTGTCTTTGCTTTCCCATCTTGCATTCTTAAGCTTAAGACAGCATCCCAAAGCCATGCTTATCACAAATCCGTTACATTCGCAAACTCTTTGCTGTGCACCTGTTGACTGTCCCCACTTCTGCCTGCAACCAAAAATCCGGATTGTTCAAGACTCAGTTTAAAAAATTCCCCCCCTCGAGACCATCGTCCTTCAGAGGGAGTGAACCAAACCTGCTACCTGTCAGACCTCTCCAAATCCCTGATTAATGTGTCACAGGACTGAATTTAGCTTTCCTCGATCCCCTGGTAGGACGGGATGACCGGACCCTGCGAAGAGCTTGGGTGCCCTCTGCGGGCAGGAGGAGGAGTGGCGGCCTGTGCCTTCAGCAGATCCACAGCGCCATCTAGTGTCCCACCGCCAAACAGCGAGGGGGTGAGCAAACGGACAGAAAACAAGGGAAAGGTCACAAAGAAACTTTTTAGTGCATGAAGCACGTCGAAAGCGGGTTGCTCTTTCGGAAGGGGTTGTTTCGTTAACGTATGGCAGCTACGGGGCTCCCCCCCCACCCCCAACTTTGCAAGGATGATGTCTCCAGGAACTGGAGATACTGCACCGTCAGGATTGAGTTTTCTGAGCTGAGGGCAGAGCTTTGGTCCTTTAATGGTCTTTTAGTCCTTTAGTAGTCAACGGGAGCAAGACAGAGTACTTGAGTTTCTCTCTCCAGAGTTGAGTACCTTAGGTATGTTCCATAGGGTTACATTTCAAAGAAAAACTATGCAAATATAAATACCAAAGTTGAAATTAGAGTTCTAAAAATCTCTGCATGGAATGGGCCAGAACTCCATAAACATATTATTTTATTTTTTTACTGCTTTTAATTATTCATTTGGTTCCTAGAAGTACTTAGCCTTCCTGTGTTGAGGGAGTTTTAGCCTTCCTCATAATAATGTCCGATGCAGACCTCAAACTTAACAGCTCTTTGACACTGGAATTTCTTTGACATCCTTCTCAGAGGCTTCTAATGAACTTGCAGATGTTCTCTGAGGTCACCTAATGATGTAGGATGCAAAGGGCTTGCGGAGGTGCAGTTGTCCCTTCAAAGAAACAGATATATATTTAGAGCATTCACAGATCTCGGGAAATAACCCAGCATAACCATCTCCTCAGTCTGTCTGGACTCAAGCTGACCTTTCCCTGTGAAGCAGGTTTGTCCCTGAGTATGTTCTGCCCCGTGTTGAGGATGCTTTCCCTCCGTTCTCCTCTGAAGCAGCGACGTTATGCAGAGAAGAACAAGCCACTGAGCTCCATGTGAACCAAATTTCCCATTCCCAGCTCTGTGATTACTTCCAACGATCATGAAGATGTATAAGCATTTCTGTGTAAGATACACATAAGCAGGCAGAGGTCAGATGTACTGTACTTAGGCCCAGAGAAGCAAAATTGATTTTACACCCAGTGGTATTTGTTCAGTGTGTGCAAACACAACCATGTAAATAACTGACTTTGTGTTTAGTTTTCATTACTGAGAAAATAGGAAAATGTTGGTTTTAAAGTCAAAGTCAAATATGAATGTATCTGATATTTTTTCACATTTGAAAGATTGTACGATGTTTCATTTAGAGTTGAAGCTCTTCTTGGTCTCTTCAAATCTCAAGGTTTGAAATTCCTTCAAAGATTAGAAAAGATAAAGCAAAAAATTTTGGAGCAATTACTTACTCTGACTTTTAAAAAAAAATGTAGAGTGTGGGAGCTCTCAATTCTTTACTTCTACTTTGTCTGTTTATTCAGCTGAAAGAAAATGGTGAAATTAGCGTTATTTCACCAAATTGTTCTGTCAATCCAAATCTTCAGTTTTCAAAGAATGACCACTCATCTCAAAGAATACCACATATTAGTATAAAGACAGAAGTACCTTTTTTTTTACCATAATTAATGGCTTAAAAATTATTTGTTTGGTCTATTCCTCTATTTTTCCCCCAACAAACTGAGTAGAGGAAACAACAGTGCCTCAGTGCAAAAACATAAAATAATTTCCAACATTTTCCATTAAGTAAGTATTTAACGAATAACAAGGGTGTCTTTACAGACAAAGCCTTGTTTTCTGAAATATATGATACTGCTATGTGATATTTTTCTATGTCAGCAGTGCTTCCTGGCAAAAAATACTTTACTCAGTATTTAGATCCTTTTGATCCTAAATAACACAGGTAGTCCTGTGACTAGCGGAAACAGTGAAGGATTTATTTTTTTTTTTTATGAAAACAAGCCTGAAAATTTGAACTGTCATGTGATTTCTGTTATTTCTAAGTTTTGGCCTCATGGACTGTTCTTTCCCTCAATAAGGAGTGCTAAAGAGGTCATGCTCCACTATAAGACACCTTATTTTCATTAAACTGGACAAAAAGTAATACTATTCAGCCTCTGTTTCTTTGTCAAGAGTGTCTGGAATGGGACATTGGATTTCAAAATTTTTTTGGGAAAACAGATAAGAGCACCCAAGTAGGCAGGGATCACGCATTTCATCTTCCATGAAACCACTGAAGCGGCCACAGAATGATTTCATTTGAAGATGCACCATACCACTAATTTCAGCACTGCATTTTGCAATCGCCTCCTGGATTTTGGAAGTGCCTGGAATTTACTGGAAGGCCTGATTTCTACTTCCCAGAAGATAGATCCTCTTTTTTTTTTTTTTTTCCTCAATTATTGCTACTCAAAACCATTTTTCTTGACTTTTCTTTTCACAGTTCAGGCATGAAAAAACAGATGTCTAATCACACTGCCAATGTCCAAGGCTATCTCAGAGGTCTTCACAAGGCAGACTGATACAGCACCACAGTTAAGAGAATATACTGGGAGGCGAAGGAGGAAGGTGGGATGTTTGGAGTGATGGCATTTGTCTTCCCAAGTAACCATTACGTGTGATGGAGCCCTGCTGTCCTGGAGACGGCTGAACACCTGCCTGCAGATGTTTTGCTTTGCGTGCACATCTTTTACTTTACTTATTTAATTGTCTTTATCTCAACCTGTGACTTTCTACAGTTTTACCCTTCCAATTCTCTTCCCCATCCCAGCGGGGGTGTGGGGAGGGGACGTTAGTGAGCAGCTGTGTGGGGCTGAGCTCCCCACTGGGGTTAAACCTCAACAGAGATGTCGTGTCCTTCTGGAGCAGCAGCTGGAGGTCAGGCAGAATATCCTCCAGTATCTCAAATGGGGCCAGATGCCCATCCTTAGGCACTTGATTTACTCTTTAAGTAGTTGCCAGGGGGAAGAAAAAAAAAAAATTATTTTGTCAGATTTGTTGTAGGAATGCTTCCTTTTTGTTTTGACTTGCAGGGTTTCAGTGAAACATTTAAACCTTTTCCTGAGAAAAAAATCACAAAACCCACATGCACAAAAAAGTTACAATATTTTGGGGACCAAAAAAAAAAAAAAAAAAAGAAAAATAGTATCTAGTATCTAGTTGGAAAATTTATAATCTAATTTTAAAACACATTTCTTGGATTAGGGTTGTTTTGGAAGTGGGCTGAGGATGAAAGGAGACTTAATTTAGGTTCTAGACGGCCTTCCTTTAGTGACATTCTGCTGGATTCAGTGAAAAAATAACCGATTTCCAATGCCTTCAGATCTAGCTTTGGATACAGCATTAAAACACAATTCATACTTTGAGGTACAGTTATGAGTAAGACATAGCCCATAGAGTGTCTCCCTAGATATCACCTTAGTGGTTTGGTCACAAATGTGGGATTCAAAGTGTGAGCGAAGGCTTTCCATGGATGGGAAAGTGTTCCTACACCCTTTCCCGAAAGCCCAGACAACCATAAAACCTGCTCATTATTTTCTTTTTATCAGGCTAATTGATTCTGTTCAAAAAAACCCCATTGCCTAGGATTCTTTTATCTATGACTTTATTTTGGCTGGGGTTTTTTCCTTTGTCATGGGATTGTTATTAATATATATGCACCAGCAGATCTTTAAAGACTTGTACCTGTACAAACATTTGCCAAGTTTATAATTGTGCATTACATAGATGTTTCTTGGTGTACCTAAATTTCTGTAATGAATTCTATAACAAAGATGATTGCTTATCAGTTTTAAAATTAGTCCATGTGATTTCTGTTAGCAACTGCATGCTAATAAACCATCTAACTATTTTCTTGCACCTTTCTGAGCTTGAAACGACTTTCCAAGTGATGGATTTGTCTCAGATTTGCACATATATGTAACATTTATGTTCTAACACTTTGCAGTATTTGGCTAGCCCCTACTTTCTTGTTCTAGCTTTGCAGAGATATGAGAAAATAAACTAAGGTAATAAATAGATCAAAGAGGATTTCTGTATGGATTTTTATTTAATATTTTCATTTATTTATATTTTTATATTTTAATATTTATTTATAATTTTCATTATTGATATTTATCATGCAACATTTGGCATACTGTGATTTTCCATGAACTTTAATTAAAAAATGGAGAATTAATAAAACCAAGGGAAACTATTCCTACTGTTCCTACTTGTTCTGATCTTTTTCCTTTTTTTTTTTTTTTTTTTGGTTCACTGGTATACTTGAAGGGGAAAAAACAACCAGGTCATCTTGAATGCCTTTTCCATTTGTAAGAATTAACAATAGCTGAAAAGTCAATTACTCCTGCTCCTCCACTTCAAAAATCTCTGTTCGGTAGTGCCCTGACTCACACACTCTTTTTCTTTTCCTTCCTAACCGACAGCACTTGTGCACTTCTAGTAGGAAATTCAGATGTCAGCTCCTTGTCAGAGGTAAGACCTTTGTCTCTACATGGGCAAATGAGTGCAAAACAGCACAAAACTGTTCATGAGAGGTGATGCCAACCCACCTGCCTGTCACATCTCATTGCAGAAGACAATGTGCAGGGCAGAAAGTACCTTGAGTAGCATCAAGGCCATCTGCATGGGTTGCCTGCATTATTCAGTGTCTTTAAAGGTCACCAGCTAGATGTGTTTGCCTTCTTTTTCTCACTAGATCCTTGAACTCTCTGCTGCATAAATCTCTTTTGGTTTAATTCACCATTGCAACTAGTACACCTCCACAAACAACACTTGGGCACACACAACCAGCCCCTAGGACTTTTCAGGCTGCTAAGTAGTTTCGCAATTAACCAACAAAAAAGAGGACAGTCTTCCTGTCTCTGCTTCATGTTTCATGAAATGTCTTTTTAATTATGATGATTTTACCTTGGTAGCTTTTCCACTATAATAAGCCCTCCACAGTCAGGAGAAGAAACAATAATAACAACGAACCCTGCATTAGGAGGAAACATTTAAGTCCTTGATACAAACTCACTGCCATCTATTAATTAACAGAGGCCACAGGAACTGCTTTTGTCGTTCTCAGAAGAGAATTGTATTTGCAAGTGATAGTTATATCCCTTGTAATAGGAGGCTGCAGAAATAACCTACTAATCACCTGATCATTTCAACCTGAATTAAGGTGATGATGTTTCCAAGAAAAGATCTGAGGATGTGTACCCAGGCCAGACCTGTACTCAAGGATGTAATCATGTATCTTTTCAGGAATCATATGCCCGCCTGAAAACCAATTCTAAGAATAAACTAACGATGTAGAAAAGCCTGTGTTCCTTTGTGCATTCACCTTCACTTACTTTCCACTTCTATTTAATTTGATTTGCTGTTTAATATTTGCATCAAGAGTTTCAGATTTAGCAGCAAGTGTAGATGGGAATGTTGTTGGTTTATTATTTCCTGAGTAATATCTCAAAATAAAAATCAGGGTCTCTTAAAGATAAACATAGTAATAAAGCATTATTGCTCAAAGTGCTCTTATTTAAATAGCAGAATCAATCTTCTAGTCCCGAAATATTTAAAATGAGAAAATACATTGGTCTGTTGGGTTTCTGTTGTTTTATTTCCTTTTTTAAGCTTAAGAGCATGAAAAACAGCGGCACAGTTCAGTGCAAAGGCATTAACAGCTGATTCTTTTCTCTGACAGTGGCTGTAGCAGAAAGCTCAGTAACGGTACAAGAGCACAACAACTATGCAGTGACTCTTCCAAGAATACCTGGCTGACTTCCAAAAATCTGCAGCTCAGCAACTTCTAAAAAATTTTCTGGGTCAAACTGGTCAATGGCTTAATTATTTCTTACACAAGACAATCACTTTAAACACAATGTATTTGGCTCAGCTGGTCACATTTGCATGCCCATTGACCCGTTTGGCCCTATAAATTGACAATTGACTGCTATTAAAAGTAGGAATTTGTTAATGACTATGTGTGGTTTCGGTTTTTTTTATATTTGCTGCATCATCATCATCATCATCATCATCATCACCACCATCATCATCATCATCTTCTCCTCTGGTATTCTATCTGGCCTGTGTGCAAATCTTAACTCTCCTTACAGATTAGAGCAACATTAAAGAATTTTTCATCCACACTATTGTAAGGATTTTGTAATAATGGACTTGTTTTCTGTTTTCATTTTTCACAATTATTTTCCCTGGGAGAGAAAGAAAAAGTAGGGAAACAAATACTTTCATATTCTCTTCAGGTGAGTATTGAATATTACAAACACACAAAAAAATCCCAAATATTGAAATAATCACTGCAATTTCTGCATCAGGAAACTGAGACTAGAAGTTAAGTCAGTGTGATCAGAGAATGTAAAGGTACCATGTGCCTGAAGCTTCAAATCAAAGTTATCTTCTCAGTATGCAAGAATTATTCACTAGTTTTTCAAATAATTAATCTGGGAGAACCTGTTTATAAAAAAATAAGTAATAGAAAAGGGGGTTCAATGAATATGTGTAAATACTGAACTGTTCAGCACTGTTCAGAAAAGTAGCTATTATAAGTATTAATGCAGTTACCCCAGTTTAAGAGGAACTTTATGATTTTATGTTCTCCTGCCTGAATACTGTAAGTCCAGAGCTTTTTAGTTAGTTTTGAAATATTGTTGGAGAAAGAAGAGGAAGGCAATCACAATTGTCTTTAAAAGAAAGGAAATTTTGGACAAATAAGTGAGTTCATACAATAGGATCTTTCAAAAGGTAAAATTTCACAACCCCAAACTGTAAGTTTGTCCCCTTCCTGTGTTTCATGGCACACGTACACTACTTCTTATTCCTGCTCTCCTGGGTATAAAGAAATTGTAATGCTGACTTAGTTTTTATGTAGTTTCTATTCATGAGTTCCTGGGTATAGATCAATCCTAATGCTGACTTAATTTTCATGCAGCTGTTTTTCATGGGCATTTGCAATAATTCTCACATTATTCAACTAATGCTGTAAGAAATAGCTTAATTCTCTGAATATAATTGTGCAATACACTCACTATTGCACAGTTCGCTCAAAAAAAACCCAACCAACCAAACAACATTACGGTTGAATTGCATGAATTTTTTAATAGAAAAAAAATGGCTTTGATGCCTTTTCTCATACAGTTTTATTTTTGTTATTTATAATGGCCCTTAGAAAAATAAAAGTAACTATGGGCAAGATCTACACAAAAATATAACTAGAAAACAGCATCTTCCCCACATACTTACACTAAAAACAATGTAGTTAGCTTTTAATCATCCAGAATTACTAAATCAAGCAATGGTCAATTTGTTAGACAGGATTCAAATAATGTCACTTGAACTGCAGAATTAGCTCGTGTGGCATTTTACTTCCACTACTGCTGTTTTCTTAAAATATGGATTTTCAAGTAGCACTCAAAATTGCATCCACTTACCCTTAATATGTCATATTGTTGAGTTACTACAAAAGTGTTTCATAACAAAGAAGAAGTAGAGATACAGCAATAAAGTATACAATCTGTTCTTCTGAAATGTTGTTTGCTCAAAACAGAATCTCACTTAAGCAATGACTACAGCCTTAATTTTGACCCCAGATGGTATTTTGACTTACTGATTTGCCAAAAATTTAAACAATATTGTCACTTTGGGTCAAATCAAGATTTCTTTTTAATTTCTTTGTGAATGCCACAATAGAGAAAACTGTAATTGTTAACAGATTAGACCTAGCTGCACCTAAACTCCTCTCTGAGAAGGAATTTAGAAAGCAAGGGAGTCTACTCGGAACCTCATGACTCAATGGGAGACTTTCCTTCCTCTTCATATATCTTCCCTTGGACATGAACCATTGACTGAGTCTGGGACTAAGTCTGGGTCCAGCCTCATCTAGACTCCTCTCTCAGGAGTTTAGAAAGCAAGGGGGTCCATTCTGAACCTTGTGACTCAACAGGAAAGTCTCCCTTACTCCTTTCCTCTTTGTTATCTGTGCAAATCATTCTAGCTCAATTCTAACTCTATTTTACTTTGTGAGAGTGAACCTTACCATTGAACTTTGTTAAGTCGCACTTTTGCAAATTGATAATAAAACCACCTTTGTTAATACCTCTGACAGTATTCAGATCTGAATCAGGTATACCTCCGATCTAAATCATTCATCCGCGACAAATTGGCGTAGTCGGCAGGATCCTAAATCAGGATTCGTGACAGCAAGGTGATAATTATCTGGTGCCACCTCACTTGTGTTAACATGAAATAAAAGCCTAGCTCTAAAAAAAATAGGATTCCACGTTATTTTTGTCATGGATTTTTCATGACAAGGTTTTCTGCCACTAACAAATGGACCTGTTTGTTGATTATTAGTCTGAATTGTGATTTTAGCTAGATATATTATTTGAAATGCAGTTTTCATCAAATCTAAGAGCAGTTATTTGAAAACCCTTTGACAGCTATAAGGTTTTTTTTTGTGCATTTAATCTCTTCTGAGGCGGAAAATCTTTTATACTAGAAAAGGAAAGAGAAAGAAAGATAGGGAAGGAAGTGGGAATAAAAAAGAGAAGAAATGAGAAAAAGCTTTCCCTATAGTAGTTTTCATAGCCAAAGTTGAAGGTGGTTTTCTTTTAATATATTTTATATTTGATCCTTTCTCATTATTAGCCTGTCTGAGACTCTTTGTGAAGCAGGAAACTCTTCAACTCCTAAGGGATTGCTGTTTCTGAGATGTGTGGTAGCTTAGATTGTGCGGTTACTTACATGTGCTCCTCAGGGTAGCATTCAGGGAATATACTTTGCAGCATCCACTTTGTCAAACTTTAGCTATGTTACATAAGGGGAGGGTCTCCCTAGGTACCCCGGGATCAGTAGAAAAGGAGAGAGATGCCCCTCCACAAAGTAGTTCAGAGCAGAAGGCTAATTCCTGGGGATTGAGTCTCTTTAGAAGAAATTGGTAATAGACTTTCATCCAAGATTAATGCAAATGGAGGTATTCCACAGTTCTCCTTCCATAGGCCAAATATGTATGTTGAAGGGAGTAGGCTGATGTTGATATGTTTTACATAGATACCAAAAGAATTCTCTATTTAATCATAGAGGCTGATGGCCCTCCTGTTTTCCTGAGTTAGTTACTTTTTAAGGCAAACACTAGTGGTCAGTTGACTACAACTTTAGCTGGAAGACCTACAAGTTTCGTCGCTATGAGACTTGATTCTGTCCCATTTAAGGGTTGTGACTCAGAAATCTTTAGGTACCATATTTTGCACTCCCAGAAACTGAGTCAAGTAATTTCCCCCTACGCATAGCTTGCAGTGCTTGGCCTTGAGCACACAAAGCTTCCCTCACAGGAAAGCTTTTGGTTGCTGTTATGATTTAATTTTCTTTAGTTCTCATTTTCCAACATACCAGCACTCAGAACAATGAGTCTCCAGGGGGTAGATCACATAAAGGATTTATGTGTTGGATTCATTTAGTCAATATAGCCAATGGCATATAGGATCCGACTGGTCTAATGTTAAAATAAAAATATAAGAAAAAAAGAGAAAAAAAGACACTTAAGCATGTCTGCTTTTCTTCTTTCATTACAAACAAAGCTATGGCATAAGAAGATCAGTTGTACATATCTGTACCTATCTGCACTTAAAGAAGATGAGAAGAACTTCATAGTTTCTAGGATCAAGGATGAATTCAACACCAAGGAATGGTGGCTGAATATATATTACAGTTCTGTCTTTGTATTTATTGCTGTTTAGATATTTTGCATTATTTTGCTAATAACTGATCATTAAAAAAATCAATGTGTTTACATACCATAATCTTGTTCTGTGTGTAATTCTTAGCTAACCAAAAAGTAATCAATTCTTAGCTAATCATCCTCCTACATGGCTCTTCTTTATGCTGTCAGACGACTATTAAGAAATTGGCCAATTCATCAAACTCATATATGAGGTGTTTGTGCCACACCCATGTATCACCTTCTTTACACTGTTCCTCCCAGAAGTGACGCTGCTTCTAGACATTAAAAACTTCTGTGAATGTATTTAGACTCTTATCATCTCCTAAAAACACATGTGTGTTTGAGTTAATTGGTTGGGTAGTAGCAACACACACATTTGCTATAATGCTGATTGTGTTCCTCTACCTTCATCCATGGGCTTTGAAGGATGTAATAATTCTGCATCTGGTTCAGTCTCACTTTATTGACTCTTTGCCCTCACTTCTACCAATGTCAGATTGGAAAGGCATTTTCTTGAGAGCAGAGCTACCTGCATGACATGAAAACAAGAAAATAAGGCGGGCTGGGGATAGACAGAAGCATTGGTGTGTTTGTGGCATCTATGTTGTTTCATTGTTAGCATACTACCTGGCGTGGTTTGGCTCAGAACTCTTTTAGATCATGCCTGGGCACAACTCAATGATAGCACAGTCCAGAGACTGTTTGCAGTGGATGATAAGGATGAGACTGGGCTCTTTCTGGGAAGAGAGAAGCTAGCTATATGGACAGGAACCATCTCTACCACTTGCTTTTGCAGCCGCAGGATGGACCTTTGCCCATTTTGATTTGTTAGGGCAGACGTAAGCTTTGGACCTGATCCAACCCTCAGAAAATTCTTCCCATCGGTTTGACTTTTGGGTTGAACTGGGTGCAACATGATATTTCCACAGCTGAGAGATTAGGAAAAGACTCTAATAGGACCATGTTGGCAGGAAGAACTAGAACACATCAATAATATTTTTCTTGCTTAGAAAAATTAATGGTGGAAAGACAGTCTTCTGTTCATGGTTCAGATAAAGATTTGTGTCTATGTGTATATTCGTAACAAAGCTGACCAGATTTCCTTATGTTTAATGTGAAGAGTGACACACGAAGGCACAGCAACAACTGTTCTAGTATAATTTTTGAACAGCAGAACACTCTGGCTTGCCACCGCCAGAAAAGTTCTGTAGATCTCACAGATCTTCTGATACAGCTCTTGTGACAGGTCTGCTCTCCTTAGCATCTACCCTTCCAAAGCTTGTTTCAAATAGCCTTCATGCATTGTGCTAGCACTGGGATCATTAGAAGTATGAATAGTATCTTCCATTGAAAGAACAGAAATGAATGACATCAACAATACTTATTCAACTGCTAGCATTTGTATTAACATCCATGCGTCTTTAAAATCACCACAGAAACTGCATTCTGTTATGAGAGGGTATTTTACCATGCTTAGGAAGCTGAAGAAGGAAATGAACTTTGGGTCCCTTTGCATGTTCTCAGTTCTTTAGGGACTAGCAATGTGCTTGTAAAGTCATGGACATATCCTTTCCTTATTGGGAATCCAACTATGAATAGTACGAAATTTAGTTATGTCGTTCCTTGTAACATGCAGAAATGTAACAAGCAAGAAACAAAAATCTAATGATAATGTTCCCTCAGTAAAAGAATATATATATACACATTTTTAGGTGAGATTGAAGGATTGCTTTAAAGAAAGAAAGCGAAATCGTCAATGAAGTGTAGTATAACCAGATAATACAACTGTGCAAGAAGCTTAGCGTCCTAAGGAGAAACAGTTTGTGATGGCGTGAAAGACAGGTTTAGGTAAAGGTGTGCAGCCAGACCTTGTTGTAATTCAATAATCGTTGAGAAACACATAGCATGGGATTCATCTTACCGAAGATGAACTTTAAAAGTCAACCTAAATCAGATGTCTAGTCTGGCTGGGATTTATCTTATTTGATTTCAGGGCTTGATTTGCCCACACAAAGGAATCTAGACTCAGTTACCCAGGTAGGCTCAACCTGCCATGCCTTCACTGCCCATTTTTCATATCTGCCCGCCTCCTGTGAATGTTAAATATACTAAGGCATCTCACTTGGCACTGGTGACATATTGACCAGCTTAATTGAGCCTTGAAGTGCATAAAATTATACAGGATCTTAGCCAATACAGTCAATGAAGTCTAGAGAACCATTCAACGGACTAAATGAAAGTGCCATTTTAGATGACTATTGACCCCAGTGAAAGCTTAAACATCGAATTTGCATCTAGACACCTACATATTGATATCTAAATTTCTCAATGTCTTTAGCAAACTCCACCTCACCTTTGAAGTCACGTAAAAGAGGCAGAATGGCTTAGGACTCAGTAAATCCCACCACAATATACTACAAATAAGTTTCGAACAGGAACTTTCTATGTCATTCTCATAACTGTAAAGGAAGACTAGCTAATTAGTTTAGACTAGCTATTAACCACAGCAGGAGCTCACTTTTCCAACTTACACACCCAGATAAATGCCTACATTAGGTATCTATACCAGTGTGTAGGATTTCACCCCTAAAGTATACATCTACATCTGAGTGATCACCCTATGCTCCTTTTAGAGATGATGGAGAGGAGTACACCCTGAGGAACTGGTTATCTTGTCCTCTGTAGACATCTAAATTATGTCAGGCAAATTGCATTCAGCAGTGTCTGTGACTGTGACAATAACCTGGAATAATCAGTTCACATTTACACTCTTAATGTCTGGAATCAGATGAGACAAGTACTACTATAGGGTGTGAGATGAGCTAGCTGTCTGAGCCCCCTCTACAGTCAGTGGTGAAATTGGCATATTCAAAGAAAAAGGTCTGGACAAATGATGCCCTTCTCTGTTAAACATAAAAGTAGAAGCCAGTACACACTTGTAACTGAACTTCTATGTTGTTAAAAATAGGTTACTTATGTTTACCTTTCTTCTATTTTGTAGACTCAATCTATACCTAGAAGAATTACGGATCTTTCTTGGTCCTTATAAGGGGACCAAGCTTAGTCTTTAAACAACATTTTAGTGAGTAAAAATCAGTGTTGTTCCATTCATCTTGAAAAACAAACAGAAATGGATTTGAGTTGAAAAGGCCGGAGGAAAGCAAGAAAACAAATGAATAATATATTGCATAAAGCTGTTACAGAGGACAGGAACAGTGGGTTTGTCAACTCTGTAGAGACTATTAATAGGAACAAAGATTGCATTATGTGTCACTGGGAAAAGTAACTTCCCTTAGTTTTGAAAAAATTACTTTCTTATCCAACAAATAAGGTACAATAGAAATAGAGAAGAGATCACTGACAGAATCATTTTTTTTTAAAGTAGAAATACTGAAAAGATTAAAGGAGCTCATTTTTAAAAGAATCTAAATAGTATGTTTGTGGTAACTAAGTACAGAAAGGACATATTTTTCAAATTCAGAAAGCGTCTTAAATCCTTGGGTCGAAAGAAGTTTACAGATTAAAACATGTGGGACAGAATCCACATGAGCCAAGTGTCCATGATTGCATGACAAAAGTGGAGTGCATCTCTGCCTGTACTTCTGTGGTGTGCCTGGAGTCAGACCAGATAACAGTAACAGAATATGGGTACATATGGAGTCACAGCCCCAGGAAACAGCAGGAGTCAATTTTACCCAAGAAAAATAGTGATTAGATAACACAGCTAGTGTATACAAAGAAAATGAATTGGACAAACTATCCTCATGTAGCTCTAAGTACTTGTTTTCTGATATTTAGTGCCTTACCTCTTTAGTATCTTAAAATCAATCCATTTCTTCAGTTGTTTTGTCTTCCTGTTTTCACTGCACTCTCTCGAACATCACACAGAGATCACCCTGAGGAATAAAGCTTCCATCCTTTTTATGTACCCTCCATTTTTAAAATACAGGGGATTTTTGCTTTTAATTATAGTTGTGATATGTTTCTCAGTAATATCATGTTCTATCTAACCACTGCATTATGAGCTCTCAGTAATTGCAACCTTCTTTCCATACTCCAGGGCTTTTTGTTTTGCATCTTTAGTCAGATTTATCAAAAGATTGTGTAGAAATGTCAATAGATTCATCTTTATTCTCTGACTGATGGCTCATAGTGCAATGTGGTGCTGGTGCACTATACTTCTGTTGTCTGAGGAGGTGCCTGTATACACACACGGAAGAAACACAGTTGCATTTCAGAAAGATTTTTGTTATGGAAAAGCTTTATTCAGGTAACATACGGTATTGAAAAAACATTCTCCAGTTTCTACAAAGGTTCTAAGCAGCTCAGTAAATGTCAAGTAATTTTCAGTAAATGGCATTAATTCATTCAGAATATCCATGATGGGGATTAGGAAGAATCTCAGGTTTATTGCTTCATTGATTAAATTTCATACCATCGTGATGGTCAGATTGCTTGTTGACGTTAACAAGAGGACATTTTTATGCACATCAGAGTTATACTCTGAGCCCAGCTCGGTATTGTAGAGCAGTAGGAAAACAAAGCTTGTCCTTATCTTAGATTAGTTGTCCTATAATTGCTGAAGAAAAACCCAAATTGTTTAGTTATAGTTAGCTTATCAGGCAAGGAAATATTTTGTGATAAAAAGCAGCAAAATACATCAGCACATACAAGAGACTATGGGAACTATGGTTACTTACCTGCATAATTTCATTATTGGATCTTCTTTGGGCACATACAGAGAAATAACAGAGGGTAGAATGAGTAAAGTAAATTAATATGATAAACAGAAATTAGGTTTTAATCTAAATAAAATTTTAGCCTACAAAAGTATCTGTTTAAAGTAATGAAGGGATGTAAGTAGTCTAAGGAATTCAGAGACTTTAATGTAGGTGAGGTTTCTAACCTTAACTACAGTGAGATGTTACAAAAACCCAACAAGAGCAGGCTTTGTTTTCTTTATTAGCATGGCCAAAAACTCTTACAAGAAGAGTTTCCAGCTAATTAATTTAAAGCTCAAGGATTGGAATGTGGCCTGGTTTTTAGATCAGCTGGAGATCAGATAGCAGAAGTAAATGGAGGAGAGACAATACACAAGGAAGGAAGCACTAAGAGACCACGTCTGCTCAAAGAAGCAATGCCTTCTCCTAAGGGCCGCTTATGAAGAAACTACACAAAAAAACTGCCAAAAGAAAAAAAAAGGTTCTCACTTTATTTTGCTCCAAACTGGGAGACTAGTTATGATGACCTAAAAGACTTCATTGAAGTGACCTGACAGGCCATAAATGATGGAATCCAGTTGAAATATAGCAGACTGGAATGTCCTGCTGATGTTAATTTAATTGCATCTTTGTGTTTACAGTGTGACTCCTGAGAGCAATTTTTTTTTAAAACACAGCAACCAAATCCCTGAACAACATTACCTGACTTTGATATTTGACCTATTTTGAGGGGAGGAGGTGGCTGGGGCCAGATGGCCATAGGTCTCTTCTGACTTAAATTATTTTGTTATTCTATGATCTTGTATACTCAATTTGGTTGACTAGTGTTCA
>NW_009621871.1:18412-26916 GCF_000690535.1 Cariama cristata
GAATTATAATCTGTTTCTATCCTGGGGGTATTCGATAGGCCTCTACTTTGCATTTTCCTTTGCATTAGAATTAGGAAATGCCTGATACCATGTGGTGCCTGCCTTGTAGTGGGACTCTAAAAATTATTCCAGTGTGACGAGAACCACCTTATTGACTAGTGAGAGTTGGCCACAGCTTTAACTCATCCATTACAGATAGGGAAAAACAGTCAAAATCAGATTTCAAATGATATTTTTTAGGTTTTACTCTCTTTATTTTATAACAAACTTGATTTTTGGAGTAGCATTTCAGGCTTATATGTGCAGGTAAGTGATCAGATGTCCTTATGCGCTAATGAAAGACAAACATATAGAAAAGAAGTAAATAAGAATTAGGTTATAAATGTTATCCCACAAATCTATCCCTTTGTCCCTCTCTCCATTCTGCACAGGTTGTAGAACTGACTGTCTTTCTAGTATGAGCCTGGGGATAATATTTGATTTTAGACCCGAATTCCTTCGATTTGCAAGACTAAGGTAGGGTACATCCCGATAAAAAACACTCACATTTCAGCATTTTAATACCGCTGTCCACAGATACACAAGTTGCCCAGGTTCCTGTTACAACAAAGTGATTTGGTCAGGATTATCAGGGTGCAAAGAGAGAAATAATAGATACCACTAACATGACTCAGTTTCTTAAACGTAGGTAAGGAATGCCACTCGAGCTGCCCTTGTATATCTGAAATATGTAGGTGGAGCTGACAAACAAGTTATAGGACTTATAAGAGAGCTATACATTTATGGAGAAAGCTGCAGAAATCTGTATTTCCTCTAATGGTATTAGATGCCTATTTTTGTGTAACTTAGGTGAGCCCTGAATCTCATCTGACTGTACAGAAGTTTTGTGTTTAACACCATTGGGAAGTAATGAATGATAAACAGGATATGAAATAACATTTAAATCTTATCAAGAAAAAATGCTTGTGTCATGTCCACAACTCCTGTTCTCCCATGCCCTGAAAATACCTTGGTGCAATATTTGCTTGGCAAAACCCAGAACTGGTGCCTAGGTCCTATGCATCCTGACATTTGAAAAATTACTCTCATTTTTTGCCTTTTTTTTTTTCCCCTCCCAAAATCCAAGTCAAAGGCAAGAAGAGCTTTAGCTTTTTCCTGTCGCACCAGGAAAGAAAGCTGTGTTCCAGGTATCTTTGTAACACAAGGGTCACAAAGACTTTATGCAAGTTCTGGAGGAAATTCTCTGTCACTGCTTAAAATTTTCCATCTGAGAGGAGGGGGATGCCAAAACCCAAAAACTCCATCTCTAAGAGTCCCCAGAGAATACCGCGTTGTCAGACCCACGGAAAACCCTAACCCTTTGAAAAACCTGCTGCCACTGGCCATAAGCATGATGCCATTAGCAGAAGGAGGGGTGAATCCAGCATCTCTTCTTGAATAGAGAACATAGGCTTCCAAATACACCCTAAAAGACCAGTCAGTGCTCCAGCTCCCTGCAGGTTTGCAGGTGGGTGACAAGAGGACAGGTTCATAGAGGTGGGTCCAAAATCCCAGGGGGATGCTGGAGAACCTCCTTCCCTCCACTACAGTCTCAGTCTTGCGGGGCATGAAGGTGCCGGGCTCCCCCAGAAAGAACCCGGGTGCCTGGGAAGGGAGGTGCAAGGCTCTCCGGGGCGGATCTTGAGTGGGTGGGGGAGGGCTGAACCTCGGCTTTTGGCAGCTTCACAACAGGCAGAAGGAGCGGGGAGGACCCGGAGGCTGCTGCAGAGGATGCTAAGTTTGTGCTGGCTGCTGCTCCCGCTGGTGAGTGCCCGGTGGTGGTCCTTCTGGGTTCGGGGGTGGGATGGGGGAGGTGGGGCACTGCACAGCTGGCTCCTGACACTATTGACCACAGCTGGATGGCTCCGCGGCTGCCCTGCAGGATGCAGGGTGAGGGGGATTTCTGCAGAGGTAAGGGTAACTTTTCTCTTAACAGGGAGTAGAGAGAAAGAAAGAAAAATAAGGAAAGAATTAAAAAAAAAAAGGGGGGGGGGGGAGGTGCTGTAGGAGGGGAGGAAAGAAAAAATGTTCATGAGTTAGAGGTCTGACCCAGCTCTTTTCTTTAAAATTTTCCAGCCCTAAGATGCTATTAATAAATGTTGTTTCATTTCCATTCATTAGAATTGTGGTTTCCAAAGGACAGAAAAACACCCCTAAATCAGAATAGCTGTAGCATGGTTTTAGAGGGACAGAAGGGGAGAGCTTGTTGTCCCAGTTGTCCTGAGAAAGGCAACTTTGCTGAAGAAGGAGGATAACTAAAAAGGAATAGTTCCTCCCGGTGGATTTGGGACATTTACCTCTTTGAGAGGGCACTGATGTTTTTACTGCTAAAGGCAGCTGCTTATAATATTGCCAGGCAGGAGCATGAACCACTTTATGTCTGCTATGCACTGAAGGCAGCAGGTGAGACTGTAACATTAAATATCAGGGAAGATGTATAATGACACACAATTCAAGCACGTATATCCCTTCCTAAGTCACATATGCTGCTGCTGGCGTTGCCTGGGCTGGTTAGCAAAAGCTAATGTAAATACAAGTACAGTTATATATCCTCTTTCCCCCCAATCTTCAGCCTCAGAAAAGTGTTTGGAAACCTTCCTATGGGTGTGATTCCCAGGGACTCATTATTTCCAACTTTAGCAATTTCACAATTCAATGTTTAGTGTAGGCTGGGATTCAGACTCCCGCTGGAGTCAAGAGGGAGAAAGACACCTTACCGGGAGATGCTTCATCTAGTGTTGAGAAAGATGTGAATGTTCCTCTAGGACATGTTTTCTTCCACTGATAACAGTGGGAGCCTAGATGGCTACACACTGGTCTTGACCCTTCAATTCTAGAAGGTGAATGATGGGATGTAAATTTTCACACCTGCATCTCGCATCCTCTGGAACTCATTTTTCCTCTGTATTTACACAGCTTTATGTACAAGTGATAGGATACAGGTCTTTGCCACATAAACCTTGTCATGTATAATTATTATGATGTGTAATACCCTTCTTTCATGGAAAACTAGCCAGCCTGAAGTGTTACACTGCTACAGGTAGAGTGACTTTGGCATCTGGACTAGCCTTTTTACACATAACAGAGGCACAACGTATTCTTGCAGCTGTCAGCAGAGTGTAGCTAACCTGAAGTGATGTATTGTGCACATCTGTGGACATCATTTTAATGTTTTAGCATATTGCAGCAGATTGTTCCCGTAATAAAAGAAATTCTACAAACTGTATGCTCTGTGTAGCTTTTGGCCTCAAACTATTGCTCATATATGAACTCCAACTACACGTCTGGTAAGAGTCAGTGCTCTAAATATCAGTGGTTTTCGCGTCTCAAGTTAGATCTCATAGAAGTTTTGCACCCTAAGGTAGACAGTCAGGGAAGGCCAGAGACCCACAGGATGTATAGAGTAAACAGTCCTTTCATATTTCAAGGATCATGTCAGAGCAGAGAAATAATTCTAGTGTGAATTCTGCAAATAATTAATTATTCAGATCTGAAAATAAATCAGAAGGATAATCCTAAAAACTTCCTCTGTGAAACTGGGTACTTTTACCTCCTGTCAGCTCCATAGGGAGCTTTTATGTTGCAGGATATACTTTGTGCCTTGAAAAATAGAGTCCTTGACATTAAAAATTACCATTTGCTTGTAAGTGACAAAGAATAGAAAGCAGTGGATGCTGAAATGCATAAAAAGGACTTTTCCTGTCTTAAAGAGTTCAGAGCCTCAGGAAACAGAGGATGGGGAACAGAAAAGACTCTGCCTTCACTGTCCCTCCTGCTGAATTAAACCGCTTTCTTCTTCAAACGTGTAATAGCTTTTCACATTTCTGGGGAAGGGGTTCAGTCTGATCTAACGAATGGAGGTGAGAACAGAAACATAGACGGGTCATCATTGAGCTATACATTTGCTTTAACGAAGCATTTCTTGTGGTAATAGGCATATGGATCCAAATCTGTGGCAAGATGCTGGGCTCCCAATAAAACAGAGCTGGGTGCCTAAATTTCTGGCAGAGCTACTATTGGCTAATTTGTGTTGAAGGGACATAGATGCTTCTTCTAGGGATCCAGTCCCTGCAGACCTTAAATTCCCCTCCATAGGGAACTGGAGGTGTGGAAGAATCAGTCTGTTTGGGCATTTTGTTAGACTGGAGGGAGTTAATGGAGGGTGACAGGCTGCTGTACAGTGAGTCACCCTGTCCTCAAATAGGTGTCTGAGAGAGGTAGGAGGAATCCTTCCCTGGAACTGCTTGTCTGCCTTCATTTCTCATTAAGGGAAGCTTGATGGAGGAGTTTAGATTAATCATATAAAATTATCTATCTAAAATTAGGAATCTTGTCTAAAGCTACTCATTTAAGCCTCTTCAGTACTACTGGGAAGAGGTGGAAACACTCCAAGAACAATGGTTATGGCTTCAGTTGAATGAACTTGCTGATGGACTTTGACATCTAGGTTTCGATTCTTTGGGATTAGGGGACATGATACCCACTTTTAGGCAAACATGCTACACATGCAGAAAGGGAGAAATTTCTCCTTAATTTGGAGGAATATTTGCAATAGCAGAAAATGAGGATCCTCAGTTATTAGTGTTCTGTTATTCTTTAAATGTTAGTGGTAATTAAATGCTCTACCAACTTTAGCATAGAGCTAATAAATTAATTTAAATTTTTCTCAAGGTAATACTAATTACATAGGGTTTATAAACAAAATAAATTAATATGGCTGTATTGTCATGTACAGAATACTTATGAGTAAATACATACAATAATATATACAGATATATATGTATAGCAAGTACTGTCCTGTATAAGGCTATGCATTTAAATACAGTCAGATAAATACAATCCAATACACAGAGGAGCATTCAAGAATTACTCCAATGGCTTAAAAACTATCTTGAAAAGATATTCCTCTAAATGACTGTAAAGCAATCAGTGTCTCAGTTTTTCTTGTTCCATAGGTAATTGAGTTAGAAAGAGAAAATAAGCACTGAAAATGTCCTCTAGGTAGTCATTTTCAGCCAAAAAGACTCCTGAAATAATCTATTTAACTGATTGAAGAGAAAGATTGGAAATAGGTCTTTACCTTTGGGGATGAAATCTTCAGGGATCAAGACTGTGTCAGAGCTTGCAAGTTGAGGGCAGGACTTTCTATGATAGCTAAATATGTTGCTGGTGACTAGAGTCATGTCACTGCTGTTGTGATCTCATGCTTCACAGTCAGTCAAAATCAAGAGTGGTAAACATGACTTGGGTATGGTAGGAAGAAGCTGGATGCTCAGCTATTCTTACAAGCACATTTGAGCAGTGCACTTCTTTGCTGCGTGAGAAACCTTTGGTTATTTTTTACAGTTTCTTGTAATTTTCTGACAGAACATAATGCTACATATGTTGCATTATAAATATCCCAGATTTACTTATTCTGTGGCACAGAATAGGTAGGGCACGGTAGATAGGAAGATCTTGACTGCGGTGATTGTGAATGTAGCTCTACTGAAACAGACAAGAGCTTATGGAGTTCAAGGTTGGTCCAAGCTCCCTTCAAAGCACTTGTGCAAATTGGCCCTGACTTCAGTGACCTGTGCTTCCTAGTCTCAAAGGTTTCTAATTAACACTTGGCTTTTAGATGTGGGGCTTCAAGACATGGTTTAGTGGGTTTAGCGGGCATGGTGGCATTGGGTGTACGGTTGGACTTGATGATCTTTGGGGTCCCTTCCAACCATAATGATTCCATGATTCTATGATTCTATGAAAGGAGTTAAGCAGATGGAAGGAGGCAGGCCTTATGGAAGATTTTGATGAGATGTATTCAACAGACTGAGAAGTTTATGAAAAAGGCTGAGGTTTTCTTTGTCTTCTTCAGTTATTCAGCCTGTGTTCAATATTTTTCATGGGCCTCCTTCCATCCTATAAGCCTTTCCTGTTCATCAAAATTTCAGCTGAAAAAAATGTATGCATTTCAGAGCATATCCTTGTTCTTTGCATTGTGTGTTTGGTATCACTGGCCAACTTTCAGGACTGACTGAACATTTCCTTCCACACTTAAAAAAGGGCAGGGGATGCTGGAGTTTTGAATGTCTTTGCTGTGCTTTTCTCTATCCTAAAATACCAGATGAGTAATCCTCCAAGCTGGGAGTCAATGTGTGACATGAATGGTGGACAACTCTGGTTTTGTATAAGGGAGAGCTAAAATATTCAGGTATCAGAGTCACATCAGAAAAACTAAAGAGAAGAAGCACAGACAGGGAGAATAGGGAGTACAGAGATGATTTCACAGCAGATCTGAGATGAGATCTGAGACATGAATGCAAGCTGTAGAGACAGAGGCAAAAAGAACAGTGATGAATATTCTCAGTAAATGATTTATACAATTGATGCAAAACCTATTCATGAAGTTTTAGGATTGCACAGCATTGGAAACTAAACCAGATCACTGGAAAGACCCTTCAAGTTCTTGAAACCTTCCCATCTTGCCAAAGAATCCAGGCACTTCTTTGATTTTTGATTAATTTTCAAAAAGACTAAGTTTTGACAATGTATTCCTGGTTGTTTGATCCCATTGAATTGCTTTTTCAAAAGTGACTAATACATTTGGTGCCCAGTTTTGAAGCACTTCCTTTGTTTTCAGAGAGCATAGAAAATGTCCCTACTTTTCCCCAAGTGTGCTAATGGACTTCTTAATTAGTGAAGATCTGTCTTTTATGTGACATCTAAATTACAGTTTTTCTACCACCACAACAGCCTAGGGGCACCAACTTAGGATGGGCTCTCAGGAAAGATTGCTTTTAAATAAGTTGCACTAAGTATGGCATGAGGACGTTGCTAAAAAAATTATCTTCCCAATGTTTGCTAAGTTTGATGTTGTCCAATATGAGCAAATCAAAGCCCAAAGTGCCATTAGCTTGATTTCTCTGTTCAGATTTGAGCAAATAAATAAACTATCATGTAACAGAGGAAATACAAAGCAATGTTATACTTACCATCAGTGAGTATACCACTTAAGGTTTCAATGCAATAACCTTACAGATGTTAAGTAAGTGCAAGCCCAAAATCTGGCTCTCTAAACTGTCTCAGGTTTTTAGCACGCCTGTGCCTGTCATAGGTAACTCTTTAATGTTCAGCATGTGATTGCTTTGTTCCAGGCAAGATAGTTTCGGTGGTTAGGACTTAAAGTTAAAACACCTGTGTGAATTTTGGCTGGTCACCTAATGTTCAAGCCAGCAAAAAGATCTTTGTGTTACGATGCTCAGCAATGCAAAGCTCTGTTCCTTGAGTGCTGTCTAAAACATGGCATGAAACCTCTAAGTTTTCTGCATAAGCCTTGGGGTGAAGGCATCCCACTGTGGTTTTCAGTAAGGTTTGTGCTAGGTTACTGCCTAGCTACTAAGAAATGTTGATCCAAGAAGTAGCATTTTAAATCAGCCTTTTAGACTTATTACTGTGACAGGGAAGGCTCTGACAGATTGGACTTCCTTGCCTTAGAAATCTCTGCTTTGTTTTGGTTCCTAAATTATCCTTTTCTAAGGTGAACAGGAGCTACTTTTTCCTACAAGAGCTTACTCATTACAGCAGATACCTCCCAAATTGCAATACTATGTTCCTGCAACAAATGCAGAGCCTCTGTTTTCTAGAAAGCCCCATCACCTAACCATTGTAGGCAGATTAAAGCAATAACATGCACTTTTCTCTCAAGGCATTGTGAGATTAATAACAAAAAATAAGTAAGCCATAGCCAACAAATCACAAGTAATGTTCTGCCCAGAAGGCTTTTCTTTAACTGTAAAATGGTTTAATGTCTTTCTTTTTCTTAAAGCCTAAGGAAAACCAACAAATTGAAGCATCATCACTGTTCGCAATTTCTGATATATGTGTCATTTTTTTCTTTTTCTTTTTTCTGTAACAGTGAGTTTACTTCCAGTGAGGTTACACGATTGTAAGTTAACAACACCAACCTCATTTTTGCTTCTTATGGGATAGTCTGTAGGTTACATCTGTAATTGCGCTTGATGATGATTTTCAAACACTGAAGTGTCAGTAATACTTAACATATGCACTGGCCTATAACTCAAACTCTGGGCTCTGGTGGCTACAAACACCCCCACCCCAAATCCAGTAACCCAGAAGCAAACAAAATGTGAGCATGCTGATTAATTGTTTACCTCTTGGTGGTAGTGGGATTGACTACTGTATCACCATTGGAGAATATCACCAGCAGTTGGTCAGGATTTCTAGAAGAAATCATAAAATCGTGTTTTCTGGTGATTTGTCACTGCTTTCAGAGGCAGGAGCCTGGACTATATGGACTAAGGATCTGATGTGTTATAGTAATTCCTCTGTTGTGTGTAAAACCAATGCAGTACAACTTCCCTACGGATAGCGTATGGGCTTCCCCAGGCATTGTAAATGAACAGCTCTCCACTGACTTCAGTACAGCTCTGCTGAATTATGGTGACTGAGGGTCTGGTTCAGCA
>NW_009621871.1:26947-27902 GCF_000690535.1 Cariama cristata
GTGTGAATTTACCAAAGGAGAGAAAAAAGGAGATGCAGACTACTTAGAACAGCAGGCAGCCTGGCACACATATTTAATATTTAATGTATCATTTGGGAAACCTCAGGTGCTTACTCCCTCATTTATGTTCCAACTTCATCAGCTGCATGTGTTGCATAAGTTGACTTTTCATAAGTAAGTATGCGTCTGTTTCCACCATTCTTGACACCTCTGGCATGAAGTGGGAATTAAGTTAACCCATCTCTCCCAAATGCTTGTTTCTCAAAGGTATTTCAAATCTCCTCTCATGGTTTTGATTTCATTTTGGGTTATGACTGGCTGTTGCTTTTGAGACTTTTACCGAAAGACTCAGTATAAATTGTAAGTTGTATAGCATCATACCAAGTTGTCATGACTTTTAAACATCAAGGCTAAGAATATTCCAAATACAAAGTTTCTCAGCAGTAAGAGAGTCTACAGTTTCCAGAAAGTAGAGAAATTACTTCTTTCCTGTCCGGCTGAATCCATCTTTATAAACTGAAATAGAGATTTATGTAGTAATCATTCTGCTACTATTACTCAAGTCATTCTTTTGTTGTGTAGGCCCAGTGCAAAGTGAAGTGTGTGTTAAAATACAAGCCAATGAGCAGGGATCCTATTAATACGTGAAAAATTTCATTTCAGGATTGTGTTACTATAGTTGAACAGTGAGAAGTACTATTTTAAGAGTCAATCATGCTGATTTATAAAATGCATTGCGAATTACCCACTGGAGGAATACAATGCATGAAGAAAGACATATCTTAATTTTCTTTTCAAACACTGTCATTAATCCTCTTTCTGTTCTAATATTAGGATGTATGAACCCTCTCTAGGGTCTCATAATTAAAAGCAATCTGTCTATGCTACTTTAAATCCGAAATGTGGGCAGAATTTTTAAAGGATTTTAAGGATAATGTTGTGGTTTATTTTTTTT
>NW_009621872.1:0-38676 GCF_000690535.1 Cariama cristata
CCCAGGCACAGAGGTGAGGCTGACGGGTTAGTAGTTCCCAGGGTCCTGGGAACTTCAACCTTCAACTTCAACTTCAACCGCCCTGCCGTCAGTTTGCCAGGGGAACTGGCTCCTCATGCTCAGCATCTTCTCACGGAAACATCTGACCATCTGCTTCTCCCCTGTGCTGCTCCCTCCTCATATGGGAGCTCCCTGAACCTCTGCCCTCACTCCCACAGCAAACCAGCCCTTGCCAGCCCTGAAATATCCACAGCTGCAGATTGGAATTCACAAAAGATCAAACCTGCTTCCTTATTTGCAAGAAGACACAGCAGAAATTATAATGACACTGTCTTTTCCAGAGCTGGTTTGCTGAACGTACCATCAGCTTTGGAAGACTGCATAGGGCAGTCTCTTGACCCATGTATGCTGCAATAGCAATGCAGGTATGCTGTTTGTAAGACATAATACCACTTGATCAGCTCCAGCAGTTGTGGATGAAACCATATCTGGATCAACTGGCAAATGAGAAGTCAAGCTGAGGTGTTTTTTGGGGTTGAGGTGTTTTTTTTTTTTCTGTTAGAAATGAAAAGGAAGATGATGTGATTGAAAATGTCAGGCTTTGTGTGGCGTGGGTGGGATGCCTGTAATTTCTCAGCCAGAGTAAAACTGTGTTATTGAGAAGCTCTCTAAAGACAGACAAGCTGAAAACATGTTTTTTTTAAATAACACACAAGAGGTTTACAATCTGTCACATGCGTCTAATTGGCTTTTATTATATGTGCATGCTGATAGCCTTCAAATATGTGCCTAGTGCGTTGCTTCCCGTGACTGCACTGCTGCTGCGGCTGACTGGCCCATGAGCTCTGCTGCGCCTCTGTCCTGAGCCACATCCCTGCCTCTTCTCATTGCTCCTCCTTCGAAATGGAGACCCTTTTCCCTCGTGTTTATCATACTGCAATAAGATTGAAAGGCCCCTTGTGTGCTGCACAGAGAGAGAAATAGTTCTTTCTGGAAGAACATTGATATTAGGAAAAATTAATGAATGGTCAGAAAAGTCATCAGCTGCTGGTCACTGGACATGCCACTACACCAAGGGAAGGATCATCTGGCAGGTGCCATAGAGCACCTCTGAGCCAGCAACACAGTGCAACCCCCTCTCCAGCTGTAACCTCCTTTGCTTACCCACATTTGCATGCTACAGCTGCAAAAAGCAAGGTGCAGACCCCTTCCCACCTAACCTCTCACCCAGGGGCCAGGAGAGCCCCCCACGAGCTGCCTCATGGCCTGGGACAGCCCAGCTCACGCAAGAACTGAGTGAATTTTTTCCTCTAGGACATTTCTCTGGAAGCTGTTTCACTGAAATTAGACTTTCTGTATGAGTTGTCAATGTCAGTGACTTCTGGTTTTGAAAAAAGTCCTTAAAAAAATCCTTCCTTTAAAGCACCTTTTTATTCCAAGAGCATATTTGATATTGTGCATTATATTATAATGCAACATTTCAAAGTGTCAGAAGGAAATGTACCAACTTTGTTGAAATATAACACTTCCAAAATTCTTTTTAGCATTAAAATATGAATGTGACTTTTTTCTTTTACTTGTCTGCCTTAGGAGGAATTCCAAAATGTCAGAATTTCCTGACAAATGGTGATCCTGATTCCCTCTCCTCTCTGGCTTCAAGTGGGAAACCTGCAGGCTTCTCCTTGTGTGGGCTCTCCAGGTGTTGAAAGCAGCTGACACGCTTTAAAGGCCGATTACGGGACCCCTGTGCACAGGTTGCGTGTCATTGCATTTATTCTTTGGGGATGATATAAGGTCACCACCACAGATGATGAGCCACATCCTTTGGGTATTTCAACAAGGCTCTTGGCAGGTGCTCTCTGCAGCTCACGGTCCTGAGAGGCAGATGTATATTAAGCATCTCTGATGTCTGTCATTTCTAAAGGTGGCAGACATGGGGACAGAGGCAGTGAGGGCTGAAGCAGCATGCCCTGGGTGCCAGGGCAGGTCCCTGCCTCTGGGGAAAAGCATCCAAGCACCCTGGGACTTTGCCCATTAGTCACTGCTGCCTCCCTTATGCTGAAGAAGAAACCAGGAGGTATGATACTGGTTTTCCATCCCTTCCTGTGCCTTTCCTCAGTGCCTTTGACTCTGTGTTTGCATCTCTCATAAGTGGTGAGATTATCATGTCAAAGGGAGCCCAAGCTCCTGCCACACTCCTGGTGCTGCCTGGAGACTTTGCGTGAGAGAGGTGAGTAAGTCCTGCTCTCCCTCCCTCACTAGTCATGGCAATTAAGTCTTTCATTAACTACTTTCCATCCTCCATGACAAAGAGTGTTTCTCCTTTGATATGAGACATATAAACTTGGACATGAAGAACTGTCTTTTGGTATCACAATCCCTGCTCACCTTGACAAGAGCCCAGAACAAAGAAGGAAAGGGAAGAGGATCTGTGCGGCTCCTTGGAGAGGGGTCACCATCAACCTACCAACCCGAAGAGGCATTTGAAACTCTGGGAGCATCTCACCTGCAGCACCAAGTCCTGAGTAAATGTCCCTCTGATGAGCAGATGTCACAGGTTCACTTCGCACACTGCTTTGTGCTCTTCCTTAGTGCTCCAGACATGTAGTGTAAACCTTGATTCAAGTTCCTAAATCAGAGTTATTCACCCTGCTTTACAGCTGAAATTCAGCTTTTCCTGCCTGGGCAGGGAGAGGAAGCCTCCATCCTACAAGCTGCTAGGGCTTGTAGGATATACAGTCCACATGGGTATATTCAGCTGCGAATAACTATCCCATCCCATATAACCTCCTTTCAGCATGCATAAAGAGCTGACACGCTGTCTTGTTTTCAGACGAGCTGATCGAAAATGGAGCAAATGTGCAGACCCAGCTGCATGACTGTGCAAGCCGGCACTGCCACATAGGTTGCAGAGGCATAGCAGCCCACAGCAAAACTAAACTCTGCTGCAGGTGAGGCACGCCATCTGCACCTGCCTTCCCAGGCAGATTCTCCCACTGATACTTGCTTTTAAAATGACAATCTGTTGATTTATTTTCTGCCATTTAGTGTGGCCCTTTGATGGCCCTGTCCCTTCTGGGGATGGGCTCTGAATGTCTGATTTGCACAGCCGTGGTTGCTGCTTTGCTTTGGCCATGTACCATTCCACCTGATGTGTGCCAGGTTTGTCTGACACCAAGTAAAAGGCAGAGAGGGAGACTGCAGCCATCCCATCCACGCAGCTGCCAGGTACTCCAGGTCCGGTGACTGGTGTCTGGGTGGGAGAAGGTCAGCTGTGTGGGACATGCTATTTGTGACTCATAGGGTTCCCTGTGGTGAACCCTGTTGGGACAATATTCATGTATTCATGGACTCACAGAATGGTTTGGGTTGGAAGGGACCTTGGAAGATCATTTAGTTCAACTTCCATGCCATGGGCAGGTACATTTTTCAAGTTGCTCAAAGCCCCGTCCAACCTGACCTTGAACACTTCCAGGGATGGGGCATCTAGAACTTCTCTGGGCAACCTGTGCCAGTGTCTCACCACCCTCATTGTAAAACATTTCTTCCTTTACAAGGAAGGACATAAAATGAGAGAGAGTAGGAGCAGAAAAGGAGTTACCTTCAGCTCCTTGGGGAAGCAGGGAGTAATGTTCCCTTTCTCTAAGTGGGGAAACTGAGGCATAGAACATGAAGGAAAGTGATGTAAGGTCAGGCAGAAAGGAGGCTGATGCAGAGCTGGTTGATTGGCAAAGAACAATTGTTGGGATTTTCCCTGGGAGCATCTCTGTTTCCTCTAGTTTTGTCCATGCTTTGAGAGCTCCTCACGAGGACTCAGCATACAACTCCCCAGCCCTTGCCTTGCCCTGCGGTGGGTGATATCTGGACGTGCCTCGATTTTCCTTCCAGCACCCCTGTTCACATTGCTGCTGTCTGGGTTTCAGGGGGCTACCGGGTTCCTGCAACTGGTGCTTTGCAGAAACAGGACATCCCACATTTTGGGAATGCTCAAAGCCGTGGTGTCCCCCCTGCGAGGCAGCAGCACACCTTGCTGCTCCCCTCCCACCCCAGCTGGGCAGCACTGGGATGCTTGGCCTTAGGCAGGCAAGTTAGATAAAACTGATGGCATAAAAGGCAGCGCTGCCTGCTGCTGCCAGTCCTGGCAGGCCATGTCTATCTCTCTGTCTGTGCCTTGCCCCAAGTGTTTCCAGCTCCAATGCATATGCTTATAATATGCAAGCCACATCCCATTAATGAAAAGCAGCAGAAGCAAGACGTCACTGGTATTAAAGCTAGAAAACATTTATGGTGAGATGAGAGAAAAAAAACCATCCGGCATTTTCAATGGGATTATCACAAGTCATCTCCAGAACTTTTTTTCCTTCACATTGGTTTACAGCCTCAGGAATGGTTATTTTACTCTGGCTTGCGTAGGGCAGGGCAGTGGGGAGGGGCTCCATCTCAGCACTGTGGCTACATTTGAGAGGAGGGCTGTTGGGGACTGCCAGGCTGAAGTTAAATGAGAGAAGAAGGAAAAAAATAGTATTTGTGGCTTGTAGTTGACGGAGCAGCAGAAGTCCAGTGATGTCACCTAAAGGCATCTCTCACCAAGGCTCTCCAAACCTTCACTGCTCTGCCTCTGCAGAAAGGGCTTGAAGTCTTTAGTGCTTCAGAGAATTCCTTAAGAAAGAATTCCTTGGCTTTTTGATAAAGACTAAGGAAAATATCATCATGGTTTACATTTCCCTGGCTTGGACTGGAAGACGGAAGTGTTTCCCCTTCTGCAGGAGAATTAAATGAAAGCCAGCCAATCCTCAGTGCCAGCCTTTCCCATCACCCGGAGCCACAGGCAGCACTGAAGCACAGCAGATCCTGGGGTGGAGCTTGAAGAATTAGCACTGCCACTGAAGAGGCAGAAGAATCCCCATTTGTATCAACTGGATCCTCACTAGCAAAGGTCTCCAGGCTGGGAGGTTTAAGATGGACAGACAGAGTCCATCTGAAATGGACGTGGAAAGTGTCTCTGGGCTTCCCCTGAGACATGAGGGTTCATGTCAGAAGTGCTCCAGAGCAAAATAAAAACCCCATGTGACCTGCTTGTGCAGAGCAGTACACCCAGCATAGCGCAGTGCTCCACATGGAGCCAGCCTGGCCCCCAGCTGGCAGCTCACCCATGTGGCACAGCGACTTGAGCATCCCTGACAGCTGCAGTCTCTGGGCTCCTGGGCATGGAGGCCTATTCCTGCCCCACACAGGCAACCAGGACATGTAGCCATCTGTCTCAGAGCAGGATGAACGCAGCCGTGCTGGAATTCACCACGCAGTTGATGTGACGGTGCAGGGAGTCAGAGGTTTTGCCTATATTTGGACAAGTGACCCCCCAGGTGAGGCCGTCTGGGACTGCAGGACCAGCAGCTCACAGACGCTGCACTGGGATTCAGCATGCTGAATGCAGGGGACCACATTTGAAAGGCATTTTGGTGCCTGGAGAAGCTGCTTGGGCCTGGGGAGAGGCTGAAGCCTTTCTAAGCATCTAGTCCCATCCCAGCCAGTGGTCCAGGCACCGCTTGAGCACCTCATTGCATCTGCAAACAGCTCAACGAAAGTCTGCCTGTAGGAGTTTCAGTTTAGCTACCCAGATCTAGAGGCATCTACAGTCTCAGACCTTACTTAAAACATGGGCCTGTGGCTTCTTCCCTGTAAAACAGGGACAACGAGTCTTGCCTTCATTTGCAGCCAAGGTGCAGGTCAGTGAAAACAGAGAAATCCCTGGAAGCCTCCGGAGAAGCCCCAGGGACGCAGGCAGAGCCTGCCCCAGGTGCCATGCTCAGGCTGCTCTGAGGAGGCCAGCTGTGATTTCTACAAATACTGTTTTCACTGGAAATCTTATACAGCTGCTTAATGCTGCAGGATGCTAGGAAAGATGGATGCTATTATACCCACAGAGGAAAGGAAAGCCGGAACCTATGCACACAGCAGTGTGCATGAGGCTGACTTTGCTCCTGCCAGCCTTCAGCTCTGAGGGTGGGCACAGAGAGCCCAGAAGAGGCTCAGAGCCTCTGAACTCTTAGACTGACAGTTTCCCATGAAGGTATTTGGATGGTTCCACAGCTGAGAGCAAGGATTGTTGGCCTTGCTTTGGTATTGGCAAGACCCCCCAGCCTGGGGGTACAGAACCAACATGCATCTCTGCCTCCCATCCTTAAGAGACCCGCCCTACCCCGTCCCTGCTCATGGTTCCCTGCATCCCGCTCCTTCCCACCTACCTTCGCACAGCTGGATCTGCTTCTTCCCTTCCCGACCGCCTGCTCTGACCCTGCCGAGCTGGCAGAGCTTAGCACACTGTCGACAGTGATGCTCCTGCTCTTCAATGCAGCAGTTATAACATGAAAAAACAGAAAAGGAGCCTTTGGTCCCCTATTATGACAAATTTAACTTCAATAAAAAAGCCCCAGCAGGCTTTTGTTGCTCTGTGCAGAATGGTATCACAGCCACAGACATTTGGCCTCCTACTTTGGTGCTGTTGGGCTGAGACAGCTTCACCAGGCTGACTTTGAAAGAAGCAGCAGCAGAGCTGGGCGGTGGAGGTGGGAGTCACCTGCAACTCCCCTGTCTGCTTCTGTGTACCCAGCATTCGTGCAAGCAATGGTCTCACTGCGTTCCCCTGCAGCTGATCACCCTGATCAGTGTGAAACTCCAACTGTGGTGAGTGGCTGTGGTCCAAGAGGGCAATTGCACTGCCATCTTACACTGGTCCCTGCAGCCCCACAGTGCTCCTGGTCCCTGTTGGAGCTCCACATCCCGGAGGCTGGTGAAGAACTTGGCTTTCACCCAAAAGTAAAATGTTTCTCCCTCCCTTGCCACTGCAGATGCAGGGTAGAAAGGCTGATGAGAGCCCAGAGAGCCAAGGGCAGCATCCATGGGAAAAGAGCCCCCTTTATTAGCTGAGAACAAAATGTGCATGTTCTGAGAGCCCAAGCAACACATTCTTAGTGCTCAGGTTTGCGCTGCCTGCTTTGCTGCAGAGTGAGTGTGACTAATGCTTAGAGTCAGACTTCCCATTTGGGGGGAGCTGTGCCAAAAAGGAATAAAAAAAATCAAGTGGACAAAACCTGATGTGAGGCTCAAGGCATCTCCCACCTCCTATCTCACTTTGGGCAAGTCACTTCTGCCTCAGTTTCACCTCTGGGGTGAGTTCACACCAGGCGCTTTCCATCTGCTGGTCAAACTGGGGGCTGGAGAGCTCTCAATCTGCTGCTGCCTGCAGCTGGCAGCAATGCCCAGGGTGGCAGCATCCAGTTGGGTAACTGAGGATGGGCAGCGCAGTGCAGTGCAGCGCAGAGGCTGTGGAACTGCGCTGGGATGTCGAGGGGTGAGTCCGAAGCACAGAGCAAACCCTGTGCCCCTGCACCCAGCACACCCCTCCTGGGCAGGAGGGAAGGCTGCCAGATGCCCCTTGTTTTCCCTGAGGAAATTTTTCCCTGTGCAGTGCCGGCGAGGCTGTGCAGTGCTACCAGCTATCTGCCTGTTAATGCATCTGTGGTGAAAATTGCCTGCCAGACACCCAGGCGGGGGACACAGAAATGTACTGGAGAGCAACCTGGGGACATGAAAATGGAGTGTTGTTTTAACGCTGCTGGCTTTTGCAGAAGGCCCCTTTCAAATGGGGGCACCAGCTCCTCTGTGCCGACGTCCATCACTCTCAGCCTGACGGGGGGACAAATCCCCCTTTCCCCAGGGAGATGAGGGGGTGCTGGCACCAGTCGAGGCAGGGGAGGAGGAAGCTGCCCGCACTGCACAGCCAGCAGCACTGCGCATCACTGCCTAGGCTCTCGGCCCCACAGCAGCAGGACTGCCACGGGTTTTGCTGTGAGGTAAAGCACTGACAAAGCTCCCCAATGTCTGAGCATAAATTTGGTTTCTGGCTCTGGAGAGCCCGGTAAGATGTTGCTGGCACAGGCTGTCATTGTGTGCTCCAGAGGAAGCTGTGGGCAGCCCAAATTAGCTGATGGGGAAAACCTGCATCCGGCCTTAGGTCTCGTCTTGAGCTATGAGTATCATAGGAATCAGTTACTAGAGGACAAGCACAAATGCAATTGCAAATGGCAGCCCTGTTGCCAAAGAAAGCAGAGGGACTGAGAACAATACTTAGCTTTAAAAACAACTAATACTTTCAAACACTTTAATGAACACCACCTCATTAATCCAACTCTCTCAACGAGCAGTTATGTTCACTGTGATTTTGTGCACTGCCTTCAACATTGCAAAATTTTCCCCGTTTCACTGCAAAATGAACATAACAATCTTCTAGTGTCTTACTCGGTTTCTGATTTAGGATAGAATTCAACCAGAAAAGGCAAAACAAATTTGGTCCTTCCTTCCTCTTCATCATCCTGCTTAGAGCAGAGGGCAGACGGTGTTAGCAGCACCGAGCATATCTGTCAAAACCGAACACAGTAGATATGCCTTGCAGAGCTGAAACGGTCCCTTTGCAGAGCATTGCCACCCTGCAGGGTCACTGCCTCCCGTGTGTGACCACTTAAAGCACGGACAGCCCTTGGGGGCCATTTGCTGACCTGGTGTTAAGATAAACGTTTCCCTGCATATGTCTTACCATTTTTAGTGCACCCTGAATTGTCCAGCCCTCATATGGGGAAGGTTCCCTTCGATGTGGAGAGAGGTCCCTGTTTCCTTCTGAGCTCGAGAACCCCAAGGATGCAAAACCCATTCAATTCCAGGTTGTTGGTTGTCAATTTTGACATTGGAGCTGTTTCTGTGTGCAACACATGCTGCTCTTCCACATCAGAACCTACACTTGACTGGCTGAGTGATTCACAATCATCCTTAATGGAGGCAATTAGCAAACAAACTGTGATCCGTTATTTAGATTGATGGGATACAGTCAAAAGGAGTTAGTCTTCCAACTTGACCTGCTTGACTGCTTTGATCAGCTGTCCTCTCTTGGAGAGCAGCTGTGCAGGGCTCTTGGTGGCACCGGCTCAGCTCCTGGTGGCCTTGTGCAGGAAAGCATCGCAGCACCTCTCAGAACCAGGGCTGGGCGAAGAGGCCTTGGGTGTGAACACAGATGAAACTCCAGGCGAGTGAGAAGCAAGAGCCACATTTCCAGCTGATGATATCTGTTGTTTTTCCCCAGGATTGTGTTGCTAGAATGGAGAACACAACTTCACCTGGAGAGTTTTTCCTTAGAAAAAGTCACTCCAGTGCTTGTGGTCTTGAACTTCGGAGGTGATTGAAAATTGCAGGCTTAGAAATGAGAAGAGGAATTAAAAAGTCCCCAAACTGCTCAGTTCAAAATAACTTGTGTTTTTGAGGGCCAGGACACTGACTTGGGAACCCTTGAAAGCTGGAAGCACTGCGAGCAGTCTTGTCCGGCTGTAAAAGTGGATGGTTTTGCCCAAACTAGCTGAAGGCTTGGACTGAGCTCAGGTGAACAGAAACGTGCTCTCCTCAGGGTGCTGGGAAATCATCCTTGCCTTTAGCTCAGCCACCCCTGATGGGTGGTAGCTGGTGGAGTGCCCCTGGCTGGGCCCAGCCTGGCTGGCTGCTGGAGGACTTTGCTCAGGATCACAGAATCACAGAATTGATTTTGACCGCTGGGATCATCAAGTCCAACCTTGCCCTAACACCACCGTGTCAAATGTCACTGAAAGCTGCCTGAGACTGAGAGGTGCCGTAATTTCTGAAACATCACCTGGGGCCACAACATGAACATCCCCAGGCTGCTGTGGAAGCTCCAGCAGCAGCCTGGGCTTGCTGGGCCGCATCTGGGATAGCACAGAGGGGGCTGCTGGCCCTGGGTGCTGCTGCGAATATTTCCCCACTGTGTTGTACCTGGGGAGCCCTGAAAGGCAAACCAAGTGAGGGCACCTGGGTGCAAGGAGGGCATGCTTCTCCTGGCATGAAACAAGGGTTAAGGCCCTGCCATATGCATGCTTAGGGCTGTGCAACCCCAAAGCCATGCAGCATGCCTCTGGAGAGAGGTGACTGGAAGAGCAACAGCCCAGTAAATTCTGTAAGGATGTTAAAAACATGAATGTACATTCTGGTTCCTTGCTCTCTGGTGTCACAGCTAAATACTGGTTTTATTTGTGTCTCCAAATCATTGTGTCCAGGGCAATAGGAGCATGGGATCTCCGCAGTCCTAGGCTGGGAGAAGCTACAGTGTGGTGGCCCTTGTCTGTGCGGGAGGGACCTTGGCAGGGTGCAGGGCTCTGCAGAGAAGGATCATGCTAAGTCATCCCAAAGAGGTGGGAGGAGACGAGCACCCCCAGTCCTCTTTCACTGATGGAGTTGGGTACGGCTGGCTGTCACTGGTCTGCTCCAGTCACCATGCCACCTTCTTTCTTATCTGGCCAGTACCTCAGTGAGAGAGGAAGAAATCAAGTGTAATGGAGCTGCTTCTACCGCACGCCTGAGCACCATGACCCCACAGACAGGCTTGTTCATGGGAGATGGAGAATGACCTATGTTTATACCAGCACCAGTGCAAAGCCTGCACAGCCTATTGCTGTGCTTCAGTTTCCCTCTGTGTAAAACAGATTGCTGTATCGCTGCCCTGTTGTTGGTATACATTGCCATTGTGCTCAGGGATGATGAGTAAGCAGATCTTATTTACACCTAATGATTAAAACTCCTGTATTAGAAGTGAGATCAAAATAGGCCAAAGTTCCCTGGTTTTCTCATCAGTATTCCCAGTTAACCCCCTTTGCCCTCACTTAAGATGGATCTGGCTTTTTGGATGTTTTTTATAGGCCTTAATTACCTATACATTTCCTCTTGTCCCAGCCTGGAGGTCTGGCACATCTGAGCAGGCTTGAGTCCATTGTTTTTCTTCACTTCCATCTATGCTCTCTTTGCTGTGTCAGGCAGAGCATCCTTGAGCCCGCCTCCCTGCCGAGGGCCAGGGTTGCTCCCTGAGCCTCTCCCTGAAGTGCAGAGCAATTCCCCAGGGCCGACCTCTGCTTCAGCCCGGCAATCCCTGCCCTTCAGTGCACAAGGAGGCATCTGAGCTCCTTTCCCTCCTTGCTAGCACTTGCTCTTATTTCTCAGCTGACTCGCCTCTCTGAGAACCCTCTCCCTTCTACACACCCAGCTGCACTCATGACTCAGTTCAACACTTTTGCTGTCTTAATTTAACACAAGTTTCTTATACGACATACCTGAGCTGAGCTCCCTCCACACCCCTTGAACCTCACTGGGGTGTTTTGAGGGGTATTTTCAATACAGACAAATGGGCCCTGGAGCAGGAAGAGAGAAAGAAAACAATTCCAGAGTTGCTCAGCTGACAGCAGCCTAAAACCTTGCAACGTGCCTTTAGAAATGCTGCTGTCGCTTGCACATGTACAGGGAAGCAGTGAGAGCAGCGTGTCGCAGGGAGGCTCCTCTGCGGCAGGAGGAGTAGCCCTGTGGAAAGGCATGATCTTCTGCATGTGTCCACAACATGGCTGAGCTGTGGGCTGTGCTGGTTGCAAGACGTGTGTGCATCTCTCCAGGAGAGGCTGAAGCTGGGATCCTGCATACTGCGGCTGTGTATCAGCAGAGCTGAGGAATGGAGTCTGCAGCTGAAAACACCGCCAGAGGAGTATGGTCTTTTCCATATCGCAGAGGATGACAGCCCTTTCATTACACATCTGGTGATGTTAAACAAATTACTTGCCTCAATCAAGATCCACAGAATTGCTGAGGTTGGAAGGCAATGCTGGAGGTGTCTCATTCAACCCCCTGCTCAAACCATGGTCAAGGGAAGCAGGTTGGTCAGGGCTATGTCCAATTGGGCTTTGAGTAGCTCCAGTGATGGAGAATCTATAACCTCTCTGGGCAACCTGCTCCTGTGTTCAACCACCCCCACGGTAAAACAGCTTTTTCTTATGTTTAAATAGGTTTTTCTGTATTTCAATTTGTGTCTGTTGCCTTTTGTCTTGGCACTGGGCACCACTGGAAAGACCTCTTTGCAGCCAACTTCAGTTATTTATATACATTAGTAAGATCCCTCACAAGCCTTCTCTTATCCAGACTGAACAGCCCCAGCTCTCTCAGGCTTTTCTTATAGGAGAGATGGTCCAGTCCCTTCATCACCTTCGCAGCTTCTGGTGTACCTGTAGAAGCCTTTCTTGTTGCCTTTGCCAGACTCAACTCTAGGTGGACTTTGGCTTTCCTGAGCCCACCCCAGCACACCTGGACAGTGTCTTTGCATTCCCCCTGCATTGTCCTCCCTGCTTCCACCCCTTATACATTTCCTCTTTACACCTTGGTTTTGTTGGGAGTGCCTTGTTCAAGCCCCCTGTTGCCTTTGCTTGATTCCCTGCTTGTCAGGGTGGACTGGAGGAGCTGATCCTTGAAAATCAATCATGCTTCTTGGACACCTTTTCTCTCCAGGACACTATCCCTTAAGAGGCTGAAGTCTGCTCTCCTGAGTCCAGGTTTGTGATCCTGCTTTTTGCTCTGCTCCCTTCTCTTGGGACTCTGAACTCCACCATGTCATGGTCTCTGCAGCCAAGGCTGCCCTTACCCTTCACATCTCCAACCAGTTCTTCCATGTTTATAGATATCAGATCCATCAGAGTGTCTTCCCTCCTTGGCTCCACGATCATCTGGGTTAAGAAGTTGTTGCCAGAGCATTCCAGAAACCTCCTAGATTGCTTGCACCTGCTGTACTGTCCCTCCAGCAGATATCGCAGAGGTTAAAGTCTCCCATGAGGACCATGGTCTGCAAACATGAGGCTTCTTCCAGTTGTCTAAAAAAGGCCTCACCTTCTGCTTCCTGATCAGGCAGTCTGTAGCAGACACCCACAACTACATCCGTCACGCACATCAGTTTGCCCAGATACTCTTGTCTGGCTCATTATCCATCCCAGGGCAGAGCTCCATGCATAAAACAAAGGGCAACTCCCTCTCCTTGGTTTCTTCTAGGTGAGAAGACAGCAGGGGAGTCCTCCCCATCCATGGAATGAGGCAGAGAATAATGGGAAAAAACTTCACAAGGATCACTAACAATGTGGCAAAGTGCCAAGGGAACAAATGGACACAGCTAACCTTCAGCTTGGCACTTTCTAGCTCCAGCACTGGACCTTGCTACCTCACCAACAGTCTCCGTTTGGGCATGCAGTTGCATTTCACATTGCAAAGGAATCAACTCTGCCAGCTGATGTCTGGCTCTTGGTTTCTCTTGCATCTCTGTTTTCTCTCTTTCTTTGGACTCTCATTTATGTCTTCTATTTAACTCTTCCCTTGTTTTCTGACAGTTCTGATAGCTACTCAAATATGTTCTTATTCCAAATGTCATGTCTGCTTGTGTAACGCCTGTATTTTCCTGCCAGATTTTGCCTTCTCTAAATGGGATGCAGCTTTAGGCAGAGTGCTGCACTGCTCCGCTTCCAGTGTCGGAGCTGGGGATGTGATCATTGCCCAGGCTGACCTTCCCCAGGCACGTACAGCACCTGCTTGGGTAACTGCCCTGGGAAGAGAAAGACCCATATGTTTTTCCCCCTCAGGATATGACCTGTGAACATGTAATGTTTACACAGCTTAGACAAGGTGTTCTCCATTGGTATTTTAAAAAGAAGGCAGAGTTCTGTCTCCTGTTTTGTTTTACTGGTGGAGAAACCGATGTACAGACTGGGGAAGTGATTTGGCTAAGCCATCCACCAGGCTGCTGTCTTCCAGCCCCAGGCAGACCCCATTATAGCCTCATTTTTACAATCAGTAGATGCTACAGCATTAGGACTCTTGGCTGTAATACAACAATCTTCATGCAGCCAAAGTCTTCAGAGTGGCTGGGGATCCAAGAACAAATGTAATAAATATGGTACAGGGACAGCTGTTCCTAACTGGAGACCATTCCTTTCTTATCCATCCAGACACAGCTGGTGCAGGGACCTGCACCTCCCGCTCTGTTCAGCTCTCCCAAGGGTTCTGCTTTGTATCAGCTTTCCACGGCCAGATCGTGTGTTTTTCTGTTTTCCTCATGCCATCTGCACTTCCCTCACTCTGATTGTGGCACACACTATGGTGAATGACTGATGGCTGGGCAGGCTCCTGGATTTTGAAAAAAGGGAGGAGGGACAGTCAGGTACGTAGAGGCCCCTGGCTCCTCGGCACACATTTCCCTCCAGTGTGGGCAGAAACTACGCAGTCCCATGGGTACGGTGGGTTTGCATACCTATGGGTACAATGTGTTTGCATACCTCTTGACAGCACTGGAAGGGGAGAAGAAGTCATGCTGAGGTACCATGGGCTGCAGAGTGAACTTTACAAAGGTACCCAGGCAGGTACACCTATTGCATCAGGGACACAGGAGCTACCGAATCCTGCCTGCATGCTGTAAGAACGTAATAGCTGTAAGCTATTTAAAGGTCATAGATTAAGTCACACCTTTGAAATGCTCTGCAAAGCAGCAGACATATGGAATACATGAGGCACAATCACACAGTCTAGATGCTTGGTCTAGAGCTCAGGAGTCAGGATCTGTCCCTGCCTGTGCTGCTGATGCATGAGGTGATCCTGGGCTTCCTGTTTGGGATCCCTCTGTCAGATCCCAGTTGTGATGTCATCACCATGTACTGCTCAGACTTGTAGAATCTTCTGGACTACATATGAGAAATAACAATTACAGGCTGCTGTTTCCTGTGAGTTATTACAAGTTCTCATTCTACTGCTAGTGTGAGGGGCAGATGGAGAGAGCAGGGTGCTTAGTGGGACTGTGGCCCCTCTCCATCCTTGCCATTAACCAGGGGCATTGGGCATTCCAGGCCGTGGAAAGTTTCTTTCATTGAGCTGACGGCTTAGGGCAAGAAATTCAGCCCTGGAGATATAACAAGAATCTCCTTCTGCCATGGGCTGTGAAGGAGAAACTGGAACCAGACCCAACACAGGGAGAGAGTGAACCATGCTGAGGCCAGCCTGGGCTCCCAGGAGCTGCACATTGGGCTACCCCTTATCACAAAGGTCACCAGCTGTCAAACTGAGGGACTATGGCCACCTTGTCTCTATTAATGAGCAACCTCCAGAGACAAGGGCACTCTCAAGATGATTCATCTACCAGTGTTGTGCTGCTCCAGCACACCAGGGACCACAAATCAGAGTCTTTCAGTGATGTGCCACCCACTCTGCAGACCTAGCAGCCCACAAGCCCAGGATCCCATGGGCTGTCTGACTCACTGTGTGACCACTGGTGCACCCTTGCCTCTCTCCCTGCCCACTTGGAATATCTCCCCAGCTTACAGGAGATGGATACATCTTAATGAGTGCTAATGAGGTGCTTCATGGTGCTTGAGTGGCACATGCTCTGCATGTGGGACTGGTGACCCAGGCTAGGTACCAGCGAACACTGAAATTGGGGGTGCTCACAGCCTGCAGCTCCCGTTTGGACAGCGAAGGGGCCATGGGACACTGCCTGGGGCTTCGGATGGCCCCTCTTCAGTCCTCCTTCCCCGCCTACCCTCAGCACTGGTCAGTAATGAGCATCATGGTGGCAGAGCTCCAGGCTTTCTACCCGAGCTGTGGTTTTCCTTAGCCCTCTGGAGATGTCCCACAGCCTTAGTTGCAGTCTTTCTCCTGTCTCAGCGTGGTGCTGAGGGTGGAAGGTCCATCCAAGGTACAGCAGAGAGAGGTCCAACCCAAAAGGAGAAAGAACTGTATTTCCCATGGAATCTGACAGAGGATGTCAAGACAAGCTGGTTTTGGGTGTTCCTCATCTGTCATCATCCCCATACTTTTCTTGCTCTTTCTTACTGGTCAGGGTATCTCAAACAAGTTCTTGAGTGTGCCCAAGCAATCACAACTTGCAGAACCTGCCTTGCTCCTCAGATCCGGTAGGTATTTAAGCCCAGCTTTTGCTGGACTTCACGAAAGGTTCCTGCACATTTCTGCCCTCACATACTATGACCTGTGTGACTCAGGAAAGCTTTACTTTCCTAAAAGCAGGCTCCACTAGTGCTGCTGCAGGGACCAGGGTAAGAAGAGAAGGTGACAGTGAGAAGGAGGTGGTTCCTCCTTCCACGGGAGGAACTGTGGAGAGAAGCTCCTGCACCTGGGTCTGGAAGGGACCTGCGGGAGGGAATGGGACACACACAGTAAGAAGCAGAGGACCCTGAGAATGCTGATATTTCTGAATACCTGCAGCTCTCAGGCACTGCAGTCTGGAAAGGGCTTGTGGCTGCAGGTCCTTGGTCTCACAGTGCCCACGGGTGCTGAGCTCAGCCCCTGCAGCTGAGATTCCCAGGGCCTGAGAGGTTTGCTGGTTGCAACAGTGGGAGCAGGAGCCAGCGGCGGGAGGGGGGACCTCAGTGGTTGCGGCTCTGGAAGGACACCAGGAGTCGGCACTTCCTGAGGTTATTGCAGTGAGGAGGAAGGATCCAGATTTCTGAGGAAATTGCCTTTGTTTGCTCTCAGAGTTTTAGAAAAACATGCCTTAATTCAAGGACAAGGCTGATATTTACCTTTTTTTCTCTGCCCTCAGCTCTCGGCTCAGGCCAAAACTGGTGAAAGGAAAATGAGAAAACCAGGGAGGAAAGGGATGAGCAGGAGATTGATGCAGGAACAAGAGAACAGGCAATGAAGAGAGAGATGCTGGAGGATGGTAGAGAAGGAAAGCAGAATAGGAACTGAGCATGGAGGCCTCCAGCCAAGCCACTCAGCGCTCCTCTCTGTCTGTCTTTCATGTGTTTGGGTTTCTCTAAACCTAGAAAATTGCCTCATAAAGAATTTTTTGTGTTATCACCAAGACTGCTAAGTACAACCCAAACTAAGAGACACTACATAAGAACAAACGCTTAAACATTAAACCCACAGAAATCACAAGCAAATGCTGCATTTGTTATTTCTGTATCAACCCCAGGAGCTCTGGTGATGATTGGAAGTGGCAGTGGGAGAGGAACCAGCAGAAATCAAGAACCTGGTAAATTTGGGAGGAAGCCAGGAAGGAGAGCACCATGTGGGTACAGGACTCACAAGAAAAGCAGATTCAGGTTCCTATAAGCAGAATCCTACATCACCAGAGAAACATGGACTTGCCAGTACTCACATAACCTGAATTCTGACTCTGCATCCTATTTACAGATTTAATTTCAATCTAGGAACAGCTTTCTTTTTTTTTCTAGCCTTAAGAGTTCAGTGTTGTTTTGTCATTTGTTGTGTGCTAAGGGGAATCCCCACTATTTACTGCTTTACTCTACTGCAAGCTCTGTATTTCCTCATTAACTGTGTTTAGATACAGGCAAAATTTGGTTTTGTACCATGGATTTATTTTGCTAAGTGGGGAAGCCTTGTTATTGGAAAGATATCTCGGCAACTGTCATCCTGAAGGTTAGAAACCTGTCCGACAGGCACCGGCTCCTAGTCTGGGCTTTGCAGAGGCTCTAAGCTGCTGTTGTCTTTGCAGTCTCAGCCTGGTGGGAGCAGTGCATTCTGGAAAAATTGATCTCTCTACAGGCAATGAGCCGTTGGCCATGACCTTTTAGAAAGCTTGACCCAAGTTGTCTCAACCTGAACATCTGAACTTCACAGCAGACAATCTTTTGGCCAGATTCTGCTGGTTTTATCCATTTTCGTAACACTTCTTAACCCAGTAGCTGGCACAGCTCCTTGGCAAGGCTCTGCTGTGGTGTATCTCCTGTTCCAGATCCTGCTGAGCCAGATGTGATGCATAGCAGACGAAGTATCACCAGCCTGACCAAGCAGCCACATCTACCCATGGGAGCTCTTTGGGCTGGGAGAGGGCTGCAGTGTCAGTGTGCGGACACAGCCCATGCATCCTGGGAGCTGGCAGCAAAGTGAGGAGGTGAAGGATGAGGGATGACAGCAAAGAGGTGAACTGGGGAGGTCTGACGTGCCTTCTAATGTCTGTCATCCTGGCCATACCTGCATTGCCACCTCTCTCCGAATGTCTCAGCTACCCTGACGCCTCTCCCTGCGCCCTGGATGTCACAACTGCCTGCAGTGGATCTGGAGAGGAGCCTGCAGAAGAAATGACTCATCAGACATCTAATCACAGAGCTAATTGCTTCCTCTCCTGACTCACTTGGCCAGGAAGCAGGCTGAAGCTGCACAGCTCAGGTGCACACCCAGCCTTGAGTGTCCTCAAAATTCCAGAGCCAAGACCTGAGGATGTGCAGCCCAGGCTGGACCAGTGGGCAGCTTTCTGGCATCACTAGCCTGGTGCAGCCTTCTGGAGGGCCTGATGGGGTCAGTGCCCTTCCCCACTTCTCAGGGAAGATCCTCCCTCTCCCCTTCTGTCAGTGGCTCCATAGCTGTCAGCCGTCCATGGTACATGGCAAAGCTTAGCCCTCCAGAGAGCAGCGAGGGACAGGATCCACATTTTGCAGCCTGCAGGAGCCCAGCTGATGAGTGATGCAGTGGCAATGGGTTTACTACCATATCCCCCCCCCCCCCAATTCATTTACTGGGGAGCAGGAAATATGTTCCACTCCATTTGGGCAGCATCCCCTGCTGCGCCCAGGTGCCAGAAGGTTTGGCCGTAGGGGATCAGTCCTCAGTGCTGTGTTCCTGGGCTGCTGCCATGAGCAGAGCAGCTTTTGCCTAATAAATAGCAAGGCTGCCCTAAGGCCTCGCAGCCACTGTTTTCCCCAGTTGCTGGACCTCATGTGCATTGTGGGTGCATTGGGGTGCCTTGATGGAACAGACAACCTCTGGGTATCCTGAGAGAAAGTTCAGCAGCACTGGAGAAGTTCCTCTGTGCTGGGTTATTCCAGCACAGCCAGGCACATGAACCAGGACCTGAAGCCATCTCAGCATGAGGATGTGGCAGTGCAAGCCAGCACCAGGACCTGGGCTGAGCAGCACTGCCAGGGAGAAGCAAGAAGAGGGAAGGGCCAGGAGCTGAAAGAGTTTGAGTTTGAGTGACAATATAGTGATTCCTCTGTGTGTCAAGGACAAAAGGACCTGTAGAAACCTCTGCTATGCCCTTGTGCTGAGAGTACCGAGACCACGTGGTCCAGCAAGGGCAGCCACTGCAGGGACAGGGTGTTGCAGGGTTGGGGATGGCAGGCAGAGTGCAGCGCTTTCAGGGATTCCTCCCAAGCATTATGTTCATCTCTGTGGAGCCTAAACCCATCTGCAGCGAGGGGGTGGAGAGCCTTAAGCACAAGCAGGAAGCACTGTCAAAAAAAGCCTCTTCAGTGTTGTTATGCCGGTGCAATCATGTCAAAAAACAAAAAGGCTTTGCCACCTGCAAAAGAGCAGGCGCTAACTCTGACAGCCTTGGAACTCCCACCCACATTGCCATCCCTCTAAGAAACAGGCACGGAGCTCATTCCTTAGGTCCCTGCACTCTGCATGACCCAGTCTCAAGCCCTGGGGCCAGTTGGACCTCCCTCAGCCAAGACAGCAGCTCAAGGTCTCCTCCACTCACCCACCTTGCAGCACTGCACTAGCTCCCCAGGACCACCAGCAGCCCAGAGCCACCAATGCAGCCTGTGGTCCTCTCAGCCACCCTGGCCTGAGCATGAATCCATACCCAGCACTGCCAGAGACACAGCCAGGAAGATGTGCCTCCTGCTCCGTTGGCTGAGCCACAATGGGACCAGGCACTGACTCAGGCTTAAGTCCTTTCTCATGACCCCTCCTTGTAGCTTCGAACCAGGCAGAGATGAGTGCTGTAGGCCAGGGGCAGGGTTTCTGGATGTGCCAACTGCATCTGAAGAACATCGCTACTCGATGCTACCTGCTCTCTGCCTTCCCTGCTGCTGGTGTCTTGGGGAAATGAAGGGCCATACCGAGCAGTCCCATCCTGGTGCCAAGGGGAGCTCTTGCCTGAGCCCTGAATGATCTGGAGGAACGCAAACTTCCTTTTTTCCCTGGTTCTTCCCAGTGACCCAAGCAGGCTGCAGGCAGCATGTTGGCATATGGGGACTCCAGGATCAGATCCTTGAACAACAATCAGTGCTCCTTCCTTGTCCTGCTGGCAAAGCGCTGCCTACCAGTCTGAGTCACTGCCCAGTCACCTATACCCTCAGCACGGTGGGTCTTCCAACAACATCAGCAGGCCTGCGGGTCCTGGGGCACCCAGGGGGTACAATGGGGTACTTACCTTCCTCTCTGCCAGCTAGATTTCAAAGCATTCATCACTTCAAACCTGGCCTTACAGCAACAGGAGCAATATGTGCTCCATGCACAAATCCAAAGGGAGAACAATCCCTGAGGATAAGCAAAACCCTGACGACAGCTGGCATGCCCTGCAGGAGCAATTCCTGCCAAGCTGCTTATCTCCCCAGAGAGGATTTTCACAGGTGCTTTCTGGCATCCCTGACCTTGGTGTTACCTACCAAGGGCTGGTGAGCTGCCTACAGAGCCTGGATACTCCTCTCTCCAGTCTGCCAAAGCAGTCATTGCCACATCCATGATGGTCACAGCTGAGCTCTCTGCCTGGCATCCCTGGCATGTCCCCTCTGCACCATCTTGTGGACCTAGGAGATGCAGTCCAGAAGATGACTTCAGGAGTGAGCCGAGGGTGCCTGGCATCTGAACCCCAGCACCAGTGAGGCAACTGCGCACCAGAGAGAAACAGAAGTGTCACATTGAACTGACCCATATGAAATGTTGTGGATCTGCTCCTCAAACTACAACAGTTCTTTCCACCTTGGTAATACTTGCTGACTACACATCAAAAAAACCCACCCCACTTGCTTTCCTTTTCCAGAAGTGATACTTTTGTTTTGTTCCTTGCAGTGTTCCACTTGATGAAAAAATGTGAGATTTCCCTTTTTGAAATCTGGATAAACTAAGCACAGGAAGTTTTGTGCAGGAAGAATAACATGGTTGCTGCTCAGCTGAAGCCTTTGCTGGCTTCTAGACACTCCCAGGTGCCCTCCCTCCCCTGCTCCATGCAATGTCGTGTATGCAGTACTCCAAAAGGTTTTGTGCACCACTGTCTGGCCATCCCCTGAGCTCAAGGCACATCCCTGCAAGGGTAAATGCATCAGTTTGGGCAAGTAGAGCAGAAAGGAGGGCTTGGTTCCCTTCACAGCATGACTGGCCAGAGGTGGACCCTGCTTGATGCAGAATGAAAGAGCATCCAAGGACCTTGATGTACCTGTCTAGTGAGGAGAGATTTATTTCTTGTTTGAAAGGACTAATGACAAAAACTAAGGGGAAGAAACAAGAAAGCTGGATAAAAGGCTCCAGAAAGAGTGGGAAGATGCACTGGAGTCTAAAGAGAGCTGAAGGAGGGAGCATGGTGCAGACTCCTGAGATCTGAGCTGGGCAGACACAAATGCCAGCAGCAAGAGGGACAAAATGGAAGAGCTGGGAACATCTCCTGGGAGCTGGACATGACAAGAACTTGGTAGGACAACACAGGCCAGGTATGTCAGTATAAAAGGCAGAACCTGGGAAAAGGGAATAGTGCAGCATTGCTATATCTCAAGGATGTATGTATAAAGATGAATACAGAGGAAAACACAAATATGGAGAGAAAAAATCAAGCAGACTAAGGCAGAAAATGCCTAGATGTATAAACTCAGAAAAAAAAGTCTCTATGTCCAGGAAAGCCTGGATTAGATTAACTCAATGGGACAGATAAGCAAATGCCAGATGATATGTGGATGGCTGAATTGTTCAATATCTTTTATGCTTTAAGTATTTACAGAAGGGTTAAACTGTGACCAGATTACTATTAGCAACAAGAGGCTGGGAATACGAACAGAATAACAAGGTTGAAGAATATAGCATGGGAATATATCAAATTGTCAAGGGCTGATAAAATTTACCCTGGAGTACATAAGAAACTAGCCACAGTAATCTCTGACCCCATTAGCAATTATCTCAGAAAACATATGGAGCATGGGTGAGGTCCTTCTGGACTGGAGCAGGACAAAATACGGCACATAGCATTAAAAAGGGAGAATGGGAAATACACTCATCAGACTAACTTTGATGCCTGAAAAAATACAGGATGAAATTATTACACAATCACATGTTAAGAATCTCAAGGATAATATGTGATAAGGAACAGACAACAAGGATTTGCCAATGTTGAACTAATCTAATTTCCATCATTGATGGGGAAGTAGCCCAGCTGATAACAGGAAGCAGTAGATACGGTATGTCTTGACTTTCATGGGGTTTTGGCACTGTCCCACAGGACATGCTTTTCAGGAAACATAGGTGATGGAGTGCAATTGAAACATCGCTGAGGTGGATGTCCAGCTGGTTAAAAAACACTGAGACCTGGGGCTGCTCGGATGCTATCAGACTGGGAAGGCGTGTTAAGTGAGGTCCTGTGAGATCTATCCTGGGTCAGGTCCTGGTCAATATTTTCATTAGCCACCTGGTTGATGAAATAGTGATTATGTTTATAAAATGCTAAAATAATAACAGATAGTAAAGGGCTGCAACTGTTTTGAAGGCCATGATCAGAACTTAAAATACAACTCAATCACTTAGAAATTACTTGAAATTGATAAAATGCAGTTCAGCAAAGACAAATGCAAAGCAGGCAACCTGCAATGCACAGACACCATACAGAAACTCTTTGGCTGGAGAGCAGTACTGCTACTGGGGAGATTTGGAGGGTGAGTCCTGATCAGGCTCCGCAGTCTTCTGCTGCTGTCAGCAAGGCAAGCACATGCTGGGAATTGCCAGCAAAGTGGCCCTCATAAGGCAGGGACAACCACAACACCACTCTGCTTGGCCTGGGGGGAATTTCAGCCAGATATCTGGGCTGGTCATCATAGGGAGGAGATAGCAAACAGAAGAAAGTCCAGAGGAGATGCTTACAAGATTGGTTAGAAGTTTGGAAAACATGAGCTGCAAGAAAAGGAAGAGCAAATGAAATCTGTCTAGATCTAGCAGGGTGAAGCCTGAGGAGGGATAGGAGGACAGCCTTCTAAAATGCTAAAAATTGCTGGAAGGAGATTAGTGATCATTTATTCTCAGGTCTACCAAGGATATTTTGTGCAGTAATTGGCTTAATTTGCATCTAGAGAGATTTAGGATAGGTATTACAATTGCAAGGAGATTTTCCTTGGGCCGTATCATGATGTATCAAAGGCTGACTGGGATCTAGCTGCTCCAAAACAGCATGCAGAGGAGGAGCTCCATGCAGTCCCACCTGCCCTTTGGGGCTGCAAGGCACCCTGGAGGGACCCCACTGTGCCAGGCACCCTGGGGAGACTTCCCGGGTAAATCAGAGCCAGGCAGGGAAAGGCTGGGCAGAACCATCTCTGAGCACCCAGTGCTGGGGGTTGAGGGGAGGCAGCGCTCCCGCTCCTGAGAAGCTGTCTGCCTCCTTGCCATGGGAGAAGGAAGTCTTTGCCCAGTGGCAGAGGGTAGAAACTGTTTTGGCAAGCTGTGCCACTGAGTAGGCAAACCAGCTCCATAACTGTATATCCGGTTCCCCCTTTTTTGATCTGTCCCTCTGCCACACCATCCCCTCCTCTCCCATCTCTCTATGCCTCTGTTTTGCATCTCCTCCATCATCTTTCTTCTGCTGTAGCCCTCCTGCTCTCCATCTTCCCCATCCCTCCAGCTGCACTCCTCCTCCTTTCTAGTCTCTCCCTCTTTATTCTAATTCCTTCTCACACCAGCTTTTTAATTCAGCAGCACGACATTTCCATTTGAATTGCTTTCCTGACTCCATCCAGGACAAGAGCCCAGCCAGGGTGCTGCATCCTGTCCTAGCCCCACATTCATTAGCGTCACGTGGACAGTGCTGGCTGTCACCAGTAAGCCCATTCTGTATGCATGGCAGTGTGCTCCCATGCCCTTTTCTCTGCCTGGCGAGGTGAGCTAAGCATGGATTACAGTGCGCAGTGCTCCGGTCAGTGTGCGGAGAGGGAGCAATGGTGAGTCTCACCTGGAGACAGACTGAGTGCTCACCATCGGCATCCACAGAGGAGTAAACGAGTACTCCGCTGTCACCCATTTCCAGGGATCTGCTGGGTCTGCTGGCTGCTTTTCTGAGGGTACAAGGCACACATGTCTGCACTATCTCTGCCCGCCAGTCCTTGTGGGCCAGCCTGGGAGCTCTCCTGTCAAATCAGGCACCACAATGGCAAAGGCAAGAGAGAAGTGTGGTGAGAAGGATCGTCTGGTGGAGGGTGGATGGCCGTAAGATCTGCTGGCTGGGTGTAGCCATCAGACGGTCGTTCTAGCAGGCACTAGGAGTGAAGGTCTGGTCTCACCAGGATGGTGCAAGCTTGGATGTTCACTGGGTGGGGATGCTGGGCTCAGTCCAGCCCCTCTGAAGCACCCTCAGTGCAGGGATCGCCCCAGCTCTACACAGACCTTCAGATTAGCCACTGGGTTCTAGCAAAGTCTGTTCCTTCCCAAGGACTATCTCCATGTGTTCCTGCTCATCTGGATGCTGAGGGCAGTGTTTTGGGGTAAACTGGCTCTCTTCTGCATTTTCTCAAGCCCCTGTGAGCGTGATGCTGTGGTCTGTGCAAAATGTCTGAATTTCTCCTGTTTTTCACATCCATTGCCTTATTGAGGTTGAAGCAGACGGTGTGTGCGTGTTCCCTGAGGAGCATGTCACCAAGCTCCATGCTCCCAGAGCCACCCTCTGCCCTTCAGTCACCTGTCGCAGCAGCTGTTTTTCTACCAGAGGCAGCAGTACAGCACAAGGGCTTTGATGGAGCCATCCCTGCTGAAACACCTTCCCCGACTGTCCCCGCGGCACGAGCAGGATGTGACAGCCACACGGGTTGGGGTGGCTCCACTTTGCTCAACTGTGTGCTCAGCCTCACCAGGACCCTGCCAAAGCAGAGGCAAACTGTGCCTGGTCTCTCCATCCCCCAGCCTTCCCAGAGCCAGGCTTTTGGGCTGAGAGGTTCTCCCCCTGGCTCTCAGCTGTCTGTGCACATGTACCCTCAAATGCCCACTCTCACATATATGAATTCACTTCTTGCACATCAGCACATGTGAACATCCATCAGGCACCAAACCACATCATGCAGCGGCCATAGAACTGGGCCTGGGACCCACTGTGGCATCTCTTGTGCCTTCCCTGGTCCCCTGGGGCTGCTAGCTGAGGTTCCCCAGCTTCTTCACCTGGAGGACAGAGAGCCAGGAAATCCCATCCTATGGGCTACCTCTCCGTGGATATGAGAGGCCCTTTTGTGAAAGTCCCCAAGACCAGGACATGGTTCTGTCCCCAGGTGCATGTCCCCTGAGTTCACTTAGTCTGGAAGGCAGGGTTGGGGTGGGAGTCTGTGGGGCACATGGCTGCCCACCCTCCCCATCTCCATCTCTCTTCTCTTGAGGCTCATTTGGGTGCTCAACCTTGCAGAGCTCTACCTCTCTCCCTTGCAATCTTGCAGTCTTCCCAGGCTAAATAAGATTTATTATCTCCCCAGCTTCAGGTGGACACACAGGCAAATAGCTTCCAGCCTCACAGGATGTTTCTCTCCTTCTCTATCAGTTGCCGGTTAATGGTTAACGTTCAGGAGTTTTCCTTCTGGCAAACAGGGAGACCTTCAACATTTTCTTTAACCTCTTGGTTAAAGGAAAACCAAGAGCTGGTTGGTATCTGGTGAACTTCTCTCCATGCCAGGTGGAACCAGTGCCCACTTTGCAGATGCATCCATGTGGGTGCAGCAGCAGAAATACAGGGCAACACTTCCAGGCCAGTACGGGCTGTGGGCAGCCAGCCACAACTGCCAGTAGTATGATACAGGAGAGGGTCCAGGAGGGTTTTGTGTCACTTAAAGGATGCAGAAGCTAGGTCTGGTGGAGGGCTACAGATGCAGCTGAGGATGTGGGGGGCCTGCAGCGACCTGGCTGTTTGCCATCATGAAAAGTGCTATGGTCCCCATTGGGCTGTAAACCAAAATTCTGCCCGTCTCGTTCTCCGGGGGCAGAGTGGGTGGGAACGGGGTTAGCACTCTGACATACTCAGGGGAGCCTCAAGCCCTTTGCCAGTAAATGCACAGGACACCCTCAGTCTGCAGGCACTTGGTGCTAAGGCATCAGGTGCTGGGAACTCCCCGACAGCTGTGGTCATCATCTCCCTCATCATGGAAGAAAAATGGGTGCACAGGTTTCCTCTTACTCTCTCTAAAAGCAGAGCTGTTACCCAGAAGTTCATATATTTGAAAGAGGGTCAGATTCCACTAGTAACAGTGCAAAGAGGTACAATATTTTGCAGTCTTGTTTGTGTTTCACTGATGGCCGTTCGCGAACCATCGACACGTGATGACCCTCGGACCACAGGAGCAGAGCAACTGGGGCTGCCCTTTGGTGGCAGCAGCATGGCACAGTACCTTGTCCCTTCATTTTTGACTGGTGTGTTAAAATACCACTTTATTTCTATTCTCTCTGCCGTGATGGAAAAAGCAAACAGGCAAAGAGGCTTTGCGCTTGGGTTGTTAAATTTTCATGGCAATTTAGCAAGGCTGGTTGAGAGTCATTTTCCAGCTAATTTCAGTTTCTTTGCACTGCTCCTGGGCTGCAGGGCCTGTGCTGCAAATGTGACAGCAGGGAGCTGCTTGTTTGCTGCTCAGAGTCTTGTCATGGAAAAAAGTTGAGCTGGGAAACGTTATCAGCATTTGATAACAGATGATAATACTAATTTTGGTCCTAAAATCTTTCCTTAATAGAAATGATCAGCTCCTATTTATCCCAGCAATTACAGTTGCAAAGAGCTCACACAGTGAGCCCTTCTGCAGCTGAAAGAGAGGAGAGGTTTACATGGATCATAAGAACTAATGTTAATGTGTTTTTTTTGAAGGAAATTCTCCCTTTGGAGGATAAATCAGCACCTAACTGTTAGAAACTGGGGCCTGTTCTCCCATGGGACAGGCTGTCCCACATCTGCCTGATGGACGGGTGTCTTGCCAGTCCCTCTGACACATCTGACTTTTGTCCTTGCAGGAACTAGGAGGCAGGACCTGGCTCTGCTCCAGTGCCCAGTGTGGGCTTGTGCTCAAGGTCTGACATTCTGAGTGGTATTTTTGAGGATGCCTGCAAGGGGCTTTTGCCAGAAAATGTCCCTTCCAGGGCATCAGGTCTAGGCGGGCAGATGGATCCCAGCCCACGCTTGATCCCTGAATCCTTCTGAAGTGCAGCTATGTGCAGCGTGACCTGCTGAGGCATCACCATGTTTGTACCAGTGTGTGATCGTTGCTTGCAGACATTGGCAGCCCACATTTCTCATCTAGAACGTGTGGCCTGAAGGCTCAGCAGGACACAAGGCAGAGCACGTATGGCTCCACAGTGGGAATGCTGGAGCTGCTGCCAGGGAGCTTGCATTTCAGGGGCATGGGCAGACCTGCAGAGCCTTTGCAGGGCATATTATGTTTTGCAGCAATGAGAAGAGAGTTTTCGAGCCTGCTGTAGCCCTTGCAGCACTGCAAAGCACAGTCCTTGACTCAACACAGCTCACCGACTCCTTTCTGTAGCACCAGCCATTAACCCTTCTCCTCTGCCCAAATAAATCAACATGTCTGCAGGGCCTCTGGAGCTGGTGAGTGATGCCAGCCAGCGCTGGCGGGTGGACGGGGCAAGTGAGGGGCCAGGTGGTGCTGCGGAGGAGTGCGTCAGCCTGGTTTGTCTGGGTCTTATCTGGCTGCTGGGTGATTTGTCGCCAGAAGGATCAATGCATGCCACCGGGCTGGTGTGGCCACCTGCCGAAGTGCCCTGACACCTGGCCCTGGTGCAAGGGCAGGGCTTGCACTGACACTTCTGTCACGTGGGTGGACAAAAAGGCAAGGGCTGAAAATGTGTCTCACATGCAATGCACCAAAGCCAAGGGTGCAGGATGAATTCCCCAGTGCTCCCACAAGCCAGTCCAACTGGTTTATGCAAAGAGGAAATCACTGGCATTTCTGTGTTGGTGCTTGTGCCTGGTCCAGCTCTCATATATAACAGCCTCGATTTTAGCATGTCAGAATATTCAGAAATTTGACTCTTCGACTGACTCCCGCGATCTGGACTTGTTGTCCACATGAGCACCTTCAGCTCAAAGCCTGCCAATACTGCTCACTCACAAAGGCCATTAACTATCATCTTCCTGTACCTAGTCAGGAAGAAAGGAAGCTGGCACCCGCACTGGTCCCCTCCAGGACAGGGAAAGCACATGCGTTGAGGATGATGACGCCCTAAGCCGGGACCCTGCTAGGCTGAGTTACTTGCCGAGTACATCCAGCGGGAGAAAGTGGGGATCTGCTGTTTTGCCTGACGTAGCTGACACCCCTCAATGCTGGCTTTGCAGGGGAGATATGCAAGGGGTGGAGTAGGTCTCCCTGGACCCAGGTGGCCATTGGCACTGGGGATGCCCAGCCCTTGGTGTAAAAGACAAGAGCATGTCCCCAAAACCACCCGGCTGTCAGCTGTCAGGATTGGCTGGTGATCCCCATGCCACCTGGGTGCAGCAGCAGCTCTGCCACCCAGCTGGGTGCCTCACCAGGCTCCAGCATCTCAGAACAGATCAGCAAGGGCCTGATCCAGACAAGTGCCGAATACCTATGTCCATCCCTCAAACTGGCTAACTGGAGTGTGTCACTTGAGCCCAGAGCCTCTGTGGCTGCCACCAGCACTGGGGTCCCCAGCCCCTCACCCAGGGCATTTGGGGCAGGACCAGGGATCAGGAGAGGTTCCTCCTACACCTCCTCACCTTGCCCGGTGCACCCTGCACCATGGCCACGTGGCTCCTTTGCTCCTGCCAGCAGCGTGCTTTGGAGGGGGACCAGCCAGCAGTGTGAAGCCTCCATGGCTCCCGTCCTTCCCCGGCAGCCCCCTGCTTTCCTCCCTGAGCCTGTGCTCAGCCCCCATCCCATTGGGCTGGGGGAGCCTTGGACAAGCCCCACACCAACTGCAAGGGATCAAGCAAGACCACAGCAACCACAGGAGCTCCAGCCAAGGAGCAGAGCTGGCATCGGGACAAGCTGCCCTCACAGGCCCTTTCCCTCCTCCTCATTTCTGGTCCCATTAACCAGCATCAGCTGCAGCTGGAAGAGGGCTGGAGGTTTTAGCAATGCAAATAAATATGCTGAGAAGAGGACCCCACCTTCAAGCCTCATCGTGTGCTGCTGGGAGAGACTCCAGCTGGGTACTGGACACCCCTGGCAGGGTCTGGCTGTGCACAGATCTTTGTTTTCCAAATATTATTCATGACCCTGTATGTGATGAGCAATAATAAGACTGAGATCTCACTGTGTGCTGCTGCCAGAACGCCTGGGCCAGGGAAATTGGCTGTGGAGGTGTTTAAAGTGCTTTTGCAGCACGTGGGGGGGCTGAGCCCTGGTAGCACCACGGGTGCAGTGGGGAGGCTACTCGCTGCTCTCCGTGTCCTTGGCCATGGGGTTGGGGGCAGCTCATGCCAGAAGCTGCAGTGGAGGTTGCTCAGAGTCCAGGGAGGCAGGAATCTGGGACAAAACAGGGTTTGTTTCCCCAGCCGTGACTTCTCTCATCAGCTCAGCTGCAGGCTTGTGTTCCCATGTCTCAGTGGGGTGGCTTCCCCCAGGAGGATGCTCCTCTTGTCCCATGGCATTTGTGGGGCAGAGGCCAAAGGTCCTGTGTCCTCACTGGAGCCTCACTGAGGGCCTAATGACCTGCTTTTTGTTCAGCTTGTGGGACTGGGCCCCATGGGGAGAGCTACCACTGGCCAGGGATGCAGAGGAGGGGAGCTCAGCAAGACCCTGGGGCATCGATCGCATCCTGCAAGGGCCTGGGGTGGAGAGACGCAGGGAGAGGGTGAGCCAGTGCCTTCCCAGGGCCAACACTGCTGAGGGGCCACCTCCAGGCCAGGTTCAGGGTTGCCCAGGATGGGTACAACAGTGGGGAGGCAATGGCACAGCACTGTACCAGCCCCACGCATCTGGGACCCTGTGGCTTCCTGCATCATCCTGCCCATGGGACATCCACAGGTGATCCAATGGTCCTGGCTGGGAGCGGTTGGATCAAGACTGTGTGGAGGAAGTGAGGTGCAGACAGTCTCCCTCACACCACGGGAAGGAGAGGGAGAGGGAGAGGGAGAGGAGAGCTGCTCCCTGGGTTTTAGCAGCAGTTTGGCCCCAGCTGGGGCTGGCCTTTGGTCCGGTCCCTGCACTGCCCTCCTGCCCATGGGCACAGCCAGCATTGGTGGTACAGCCACAAGCCTATCACTGGGGATTTGCCCGCTAATCCTCTCTGGAAGAGTTGGCTTAATCTAGCAATATTCGCTCAGGCTTTTCTTATTAACTTCTCCCAGGCTGCCAGATGCTTCTGGTTGGCATGTCCAGCGGTGAGGGACTGCCCTCTCCACACCTTCCTGGGCATTTGGAGTGGGAAAATGGGATGAACTGCACAGCACCAGGGTAGGTGTCAGGTTAGTGGGGCAATGCTGGGGCTCAGTTCATAGGAGCCACCCATCAGGGGGTTAGACCATTTGGGAGCAAGCCCTGTGCTCCAGGGCAGGACAAGTATGAGCCAGAGCCACTTGGAAAGAGCAGCAAGGAGGCAGATACTTCTCTGTTTTAGGAGACTGGAGAGGGCCACGGCTTCTGACCTTACACCATCCCCTAAAGCAGCAATGCTGGCCCAGCTTTTGCCCTGGGTCTCTGTGGAAATTTGCCAGCCGGTGGGGGGCCCTGATGCCTGGGCAGGACACATGCCACGCTGCAATGGGCCAGGGCTGTCAGGCTGCCCGTGGGCACCGGTGGCTGCCAGGACAGGCAGGAGAGCAGGCGTGGGGAATGCTGCCAGGGACAGGCAGGGGGGCAGGAGCCCTCCCTCGCCTTTGGGGGAGCCACCGATGCGGGTCCAGCTGGCATGTGGACAGAGGGAGCAGGCAAAGCTCCTACTTCCAGCACCAGCAGTTTCTTACCTGGCAGTGCCAGTAAAACCTGTGATCCAACTAGATTTGAATCCAGCTGCTTGCGGGCTCCCCAATGTCCCTGACTCTCTCCCACTGGTTAGTTTTCAGAGAGAGGCTCTCCTGTCCCAGGAGCTGCAGAGCTGCAGTTTCCATCAGAGATGGACCAGAGAGAGACTGATATTCCTGGGGCGTGGGACAAAGCAGTAGGAACTCAGCATCCAGTGGGGAGTGAATTAGATGCCCGCCAAGGAGAGAGCCTGCCCTGCCTGCCTGCCACTAACTCCCTGCCCGGATCAGACCGGGGTCACATGCACAAGACTGGGCAAAGTTAGTCTCAATCCAAACTCTTTCCTGCAGAGCGAACTAAGCCCTTTTCGTGCCTTCAACAGATTCTGTGTCAGAACAGTAAACAGCACAGGCTGGGAGCTAACAAGCGAAGGAGGCTCCAGATGCAGCAGCCGTCTCGCCATCACAAGCAGATGGGAGAGCAGGCTCTGGTGCTGATTGGGACCATCTCTCCTGCCTGATGGAAACTGCCCCAAGCAGTCATTTTACAAACGACGCTGCCTAGGGCTAGGAGTCACTGTGAGACAGGCTGTAGGGCAGTAGCCCTGCTCTCCTGGAGGTAGTCCCCAGGGGTGGTCACGCAGGGTCTCTCCTCACTGAGGCCCAGAGATGCTGGTACTTCCCCCTTCCCAAGCACTTCTGCTCCTGCCCAGCTTCCCACTGGCCATGGCCAGGACCTGGCAGCATCCACCCTGCCCACTCTGCATTCCAGGTTCAGGACAAGGAAGTTTGTAAGATACTGCTGGAGCAGTCAGGACAGGGGTAGGTCAATTTGAAATAAATCCCCTCCTTCTTCCTGAAAGAAACTTGGGCTCTACCTGACCTAATCCCACCTATGTAATTTTGCCGTGCTATGCCAGCCTCCGCAGCATAGGGGCTGTAAGACAGTGAGCCTCGGGGTTTCTCCGTAGGTGTCAAGTAAGGAGAAAGGCCAAGAGCCCCAGTAAGGTGCTTGCTGGTGAGGGGACTCCTTCACCAACAGGCTTCTGGCTGCCAATGCCAACCACATCACCACCCCACTCAGAGAACTCCTTCTAGGTGCCCTGCACGGGCTTTCCCAGTGCCTGCTCCCCTGCTGATGACTAGCAGGGTGATAGTGGCTGTTGGGAAAATGTGGGAGACCGGTCTCTTTTTATTGCGGGAAGGCTGGAGCACCCTCCAGCTGCACTTGGGGCACTGGGATCTGCTTCTGATCACTGCAATGTCTCTGAGTGAATTTCTGGCACGTACTCTGAGATCTTTGATGGGAGATGGGAACCATGTGAATGTCCATCCAAATTCATGAGTACCTTGCCAATGTTCAGACCTTAGTCCAGAGTGTTTAGGACCAAATGTGGCTTTAGCAGCGGTTTTGCAAGCTTTTCAACCCTCCACTCATGCTCATCCCAGGACTACAGTCCTTTTTCATTGTCCCTGGCAAATCCTTGCAGCACAGCCTTCACAATGATGTCACTCAGCCCAGGTAGTTTTATGTCATTGTATCCAGACATGTATCTTCATTCAGAAGACATCCCAGGAAGACACTGTCAGTAACCATGGGGCATACTAATTGCTTTGAAGATGCTGGAGGGAAGCCTCTGCTCCTTGTGACCTACATCCCTACAACAACTTCCCCGCCTCTCTCCATCAGCAGGGAATAGGGTTGTGCCCACCTCTAAGCTAACTTCAGCCCAGGTATGGAGCACAGACTCCTGGGCACCCTTGGTAAATAAAGTGTTGTTCTTCCCACACCCATCCCATACCCTTCCTGTATGAAGCAGAGTCTCAAATGTGTCTTAAAACCACAAATATTCACTGGCATCATGTATGTAGCTGAAAGAGGTCCAAAGAGGGCTGCAAGCCCAGCCGAGGTCAGAAGATCCTGCCTGGCAGCAGCAGATCGAAGAACTTCAGCTCGTTGGGTTTCTCCAGGAGAATGCCCAGAGGTACGCATGGAAGCCGTAGGCACCAGGGTGGGGAGAGGCTTGTGCATAACGGAGCACTTTGTAACCAGATACGTGCAGCAAGACCTAGTGGCAGGTAACTGGAGGGACTTCAATTACTGCCGAGATGCTGCTCATACAGTGGAGGTCATTAACTTCCTCTGGACTGTGGTCAGTTAACCATCACTCCTTGGCTGGTTGTCCCTCCCACGGACACATGCCTGCTCAGTCACCGTCCTGGGCCTTGTGGGAGGCTGCAGGGCCAGTTCTCCAGGCTTTGCTTTGCAAGGCACCAGGATGGATGATTGTAGTAGTCCCGCATGGCTTAGTGCCTTTTCCACCTAAACAGATCCTTAGATCATTCTTGACCCTCTGTTGATTTGTTTTCTGCTGTTCCATCCTTTAGGTTTCGCATTTTCCTGTCTTTGCTGCACCCAGAAGTGTTGGCAGTTGAGATTTTCACATAGTCACCTGGCTTCACAAGCTGGGACAATGGGGGTTGTTCTCTTCATGCCTGTGATTCTTAGTAGAAAAATCCATAGAGTCTCCAAATGTTTGCACTGAGAAGTAATAGTTTGGGCAGCATGAGAGATTATGCAGTACAAAGTCAGGTTCTTGGGCAGAAATACCATTTTCTGCTGGTGTAGTCCTCCAGGTCAGCACTCCTGCTGCAAAACTGTAATTAGTAATTGCCCGCCCCTCTGTGGCTCCCCAAAGCAGAGTGATACAGGACAGTCAGTGTTAAGGAGCATCCTTCTAATGAGGGCAGCTGAGGGGTACAGGAGCCATGTGAGAGGAAGAGATGCTTCGTTGTGAGGTGCTGCGACATCAACCTAAGCTTTCCTGCCTCAGAGTGGTGATGCAAGCAGAGTGGTTAGCAGAATGGGTTAAAGGAGGAAATGTGACCGCATCCACTCCCCGCTTTCCACCTTGTTCTTCATCTTTCCCTGCTTTCTCTCTCTTTGGTGCCACGGGTTTCTGCTGGGGGTCTCAGCTGTTCTTAGTGGGGCAGGCTGGTGTCAGACTCATCTTTGTTCCATCCCTGCCATCTTCAAGCTGGTAGTTAATTAATCTGTCAGAGCCTTCCCTTTAATCAGAGCATATCAGTCCGGTGCCAGGGGCTCCCCTCAGGAGAACTGTACTTTCCTGGCAGCGTCAGGATGCAAAGACACAGGATATCCCATTGCTCTGCCTGTTGCGCAGTCTGGGGCAGAGCCTTGGCCTCACTGCATTCCTAAACAGGATGGGATTGATGCTCCCCAGAGACTCGCAGCCCAGGATTGCATCCAGCTGGTCCGTGCAGAAAGCCCAGCTAAGGAAGGAGCAGCTCCCACAGGGCTCTCGCCTGCCTGGGGCAGAACGTGCACGAAGGGCTGGGGCTGCTGCTGGGAGCAGGACCTGCCTGGCCCTTCCTCCTTCCCCTTGCACCTCATGGGACAGGAGTAATCTGTTGCCAATATCGTCACTCCCTTTGCTAGTGGGTCCTAACCCCATCACTGACTTGCTGGGAACCCTCTCTGCCCCACGGGTCTGCTGAGATGGCCATAGCACAAGTGCTTTCTGTGGTTACTTTGCACCTTGTTACAGCTCTGTTGGGTGGCATCAGGCAACCCACATCCCTCCTCGGGTCTCACGTTCCCTGCCTGTACAGTAGGCAAATATTCCTTCCTCCCTGTCTCCGGATTGTGCTGCAATTCTTTCCACCGCAATCCTCCTACCCCTGCAAGAAGTCAAGGTGGGATGTGTCATAACTGTTACACGGGTCATTAATCTCTTTGAATTGAACTAACAAAATGCATTTCCTGCCCCTTTTATTCCTAGTTCTCCACCATGTGCATGACTACCTGAAGTTATGCCCAGCTGTCTGAAGGTCAGCAGGCACTGACAGCATTTGGGTAGTAGAAAAGCAGAGGATGAAGGCAGAGATGGTTGGTTCCTTGGAAAGCAGAGGATGCAGGCAGTGGGAGGCCTGCTTGTCCCCCAAGACTTCAGGACTTCAGACATGCAGGGATAATAAGAGCTTGATCTGATGACGTCTCAGTCTCTGGAGGAAGATGGCACCAAGAGCCTGGAAATATTTTCTTTGGATGGAAATGTTTGCCTGGAGCTCCTGGAGGTGAAGCAGCCTGAGGTCACCACTGTGTTCCCACCATCCAAAACGTGTGAATGGCAGAAAGTATCCAGGAGCTCAATGTGAGGAGCTGTGGTCCTTCTCCTGTGGGGTGGCTATTTCTGCGAGCCCTCCTCAGCCCATGGGCACCCCATGGCTCCCTGCAGGCACAACTTTGCCAAGGGGGACAGAGCCGAGGAGCACACAGGGAGCTTCTCATTAATCCCAGCTGGCAGCCAGCTCCCTGAGCTGCACAAAGGGCCTTTTCATGCCCTGCATAAACAAACGAGAGGCATGAAGGGTTGTTATCGCAGAGCATCAGCACTAGCAGCAGCTCAGGCGGGGATTCCCAAAATAACCTCCTCCCAAAAACACACAGACGTGCACACCCCTTTTTCCATGTTGCTGGGCTGTATGGAATAAAGGTTTTGTGTGCACTCAGCTCCTCTGCTACCTGAGAACGGGCTCACAGGCAGGGCTTGACCCCTGTGCCTGCCCATGCCTCCTGCCAGGAAAGGCAGAGCTGGCAGTGCACCAGCATGCACGTGTGTGCGTGTGTACGCACACGTGTGTGCGTGTTCACTTTGTGTTGGAAGTGAGGAGGAACACAACCACACTTCAACTTTTGCTGCATCTTTATAGATCTGATGAAGAATTCTTTGCAATGATTGTTAACAACTGGTGGTGTGCTTCCCTGACAATGGTATTGCAAGGGCTGGTTAACAGTTTGCTCTGTGCTTGGAAGGGGGAGCTCCAAGAGCTCCAAGGTGCTCTTCCTTGTAGGAGGTTTCCTCTTCATAGCTGCACCTATGAAGCTGGACCCCTACCTGCACCCCGATCTCATCTGTCTTCTCCAAGGTTTCCATATAGAAATACACTCAAGGGTCACTGCTGGAAGATGCACTGATCCTCTTTGCTTTCTATCCCATAAAGCCAGGCCAGAGTTGCTGCAGAGTTAAATTATAAGGGGAAAACTTGCTGGAATAAAAGGTCTCGGAGGCTCTCAAGGAGATCTGGCAAGAGCCTGGTGACCAAACCTGTCCTAACCTTGAACCATGAAAGATATGAAAGCCCTTGAAATTTATGCCAGTCCTGATTCATTGTATGGGCATTTGTGTTTCCTTATGTTGTTGTTTCAAGTTGATCCTGCTGGATAATGGGAATCTGGCCAGGAGATCCTCACTTGGGTTGCAAAAATGACCTGATTCCCGAGAGAGGGTTTCCCACGGAGCTGCTGGCCAGCAGCGAGCAGGGCTTGTAGGCTCCTCCATTCACATCTTCATTGCAGGAGGCACAAATGTTTCCCTTGTGCGCCACTGGGCAACAAAGATCTCCAGTGTCCGATGGGCAGACGCAGAGGCAATTCCACCCAGCTGCGTAATGGCTCCTTTTGGTCTTTAAAACAACTAACTTATCTGGAAATGTATTTGATTTATCTGAAAAAATAATGGAACAAATGTAAGTTCCTTTATATTTCTTTCAATTACTTAAATTTTCAGTTAAACTCCCAAAAAACCTTGTAAAGTTTACGCTTCCTCAATGTTTTCTGGGGGTAAAAAAAAAAGAAGTCTTACTGTCCCCTCCCTGCCACCCCAACTGCAATGTGTGGCCAGAGCTGGTATCGCCATGGCTCCCATCACTGCAGCAGGGATCTGACCGGGGTACAGGAAAAAAAAAATACAGGAGAGCTCATTCATCTGTTCCTGAATAACCAGCAGAGGCTCCAGCACATGAGGGGGTGATCAGTAGCTCACAGGTGATTATTTTGCAAATTAAACTCTTTTCCTCATTTCAGCGGGTAGAGGGCTGCACGGCCAGGTATGCGCATAGATTGCGTTTTCTGTGTGTTCAGGACTGTTGAAGAGTTTCAGGTTTTAGCTTGGTGGTAACTGGAAGACAGTTCAGGCTGGGCTGTTTGCACCAGTGCGAGAAGGGGAGTGAGGATTCACTGAAGGAATTGTTCTACATCTTCTTCTGGCTCCTTGGCTTCGCAAGGGGAATGCTCCCTGCAGAGGGTACTGGGGACCTATACCAAAGATATCTGCGCTCATAACTGCCAATGTGGTCACTCACTGACTTATTTGACCCAAATTCACTTAAAAGTGAAATTTAACATTTGAATTTCCGAGATTTTCTTTTAGAGTACAACAGAACCCGACCCATTGTGCAGAAATCGGTATTTTTCCTTTGAATGACCTAAAAGATCAAAACAGACAGTAACAGTCCCCAAGTCACTGCACAGAGATACAACTGCAAATATTTTTTTGCAACGATACGCTGCAACTTTTCTCCTGTACAAGTTCCCTACAAATTCAGTGCAATGTGACACACGAATCACATCACTTGCAGCACAGCCATCCCTGCAGCGAGGTAAAATACCTATTTGGCATCGCCCCTTCATGATGCACAGAGGTGGAGGGCCGGAGGTGAAAACCATGCCTGCGAAGGGGAATCTGAGCAGCCAGTTGAATTGTCTTTTCTTTGTAAACAAAAGCCCTCCCTCAAGTTTGGCTTCCATGTGGAGGTTTTTTTTTTCCCCTCAAGAGGTTCTTGCTATTTACCCAACTTTCCAGCTGGGCTTCTTCAAGACACAAAGAGGCAGGACCTGCCTGAGTTTGTTCAGTGAGTCAACAGCTCAGCAGGGGATTAGAGCCCACAATCCTGCTGGCATCGCTGCCTTGGCTTGAACCACTGGACCATGCAGCCTCATTTTGTTCCTGGTACTCTCTGCTGGTATGTGGTTTGTCAGGAAAAAAGCCTCAGTGTGGCTTTATAAAACAGTAAAAAAAGCCCGCCCCATTCCAGTGCTTTGTCTCTGTCATGGTGGTGTAGGGGTCAGGCTCCCTATGTGAGTGGGAATGGCACGTTTCCTGAAGGCTGGTGGGGAGGAAGCTGAGGAGCAGCACCCAGAGGCAGCCAGCGCAGAGCCCTGGCACCCAATGCTGCCAGACAGGCGACCGTGTGCTGACACATGGACAAGCTGCCCCAGGCCAGCCTTGGCTTGCAGAGGACAAGCAGAGGCAGCCAGGTCAGACCTTCCCTGCTGGAAAGAGTCCCCAGGCCACCCCCTCACTGCTGGATACTTCCCTTTCCTGGGGTCTCATGCAGAGCTGCACCCTTCTGACTTCAGAGGACCAACACAGTAACGGATGGCACATGCCCTAGTAGATAAGAGAGCAAAGCAAAGCCCCTGCAGGGAAGTCCAGGGGCACAATGTGCTGCTTGGAGCCCTACGTGGTGCAGCAAGCGCCAGTGGGCGTCGGGTACCAAGTCAGGACCAGCCACAGGCTCTGGGAATGAGGAAACCAAACCCTGTGTGTGACACATCCCCTCTGTCCTTTGCTCCTCAGCATCTGCGAGGCAAAGAGGGCTGAGCATGCAGCGCACCTCTAGTCTTATCCCTCCCATTTATGAGCACCAATCTGACTTCCCCAAAGGTTTCACCTATGGCCATAGCAGCCATTGCATCTATGCTGTGCATCCAGTGCATCCCCACACTTGGTGCATCCTTGCTGTAGGTGCACACGTGTGCGACTGAGCAACTGCCCCCCGCTTTTCATCTGCATCTCCTGGAGGGGGCTGCTTGCCCTGACACACCCGAAATACACAAGTCGGATCACTTGACGATAGGGACACCTCCTAGGACTGGCTGACGGGTCTCCCACACGAACACTGAGCTGTGGGCAGTGGGTGGGCAGCCCTGGGTGCTCCAGGAAGGGTCAGGCACCTCTTTGGAGCTGCAAAACCTGCCGACGTGCCCCACCCGGACAAAACTCCTTCCTCGAAGGAGCTGGCTCTGCACGGATGTGAGGTCTGGGGCGAGGTTGGGG
>NW_009621873.1:0-3455 GCF_000690535.1 Cariama cristata
TATATTTACTTTCTTTTTTTTAAGAAAGCCTCTCCCTTCCCTTCTCCATACCTTAATATAAACTGTTCACTTCATACGTGCGGCAGTGGTCCACATGCCACCTCCTTCTACCCTGGGGTCAGCCCAGGCTAGCCCTGTTTGAAGTTCCCCAGCATGGATGCTGGTAAGATTCCAGAGCAAGATGGTTTCTCCCCGCAGGTCTGGGGAGAGGTGGGAGCAGCCATGCATGGCGCCGACCCCCACTGGGGTCACTCCAGCACCACATCAAGACGAGGAGCTCTGGTGAAGATGATGGAGCTGCAAACCAGTGTGCACCTGTGCAAACTGCAGCTCCCGCAGCGTGTCCTCCCCGTGTTCGGCCCCTCTCCACAGGTCTTCCCGCGGCTCCCTGGCAAAGTGCCTCTGCCGCGATTCGGAGGTGCAACAGGGAGCTGCAGTGACTGTATCTGGTTATATCCCGGTGGCCTGTGGAGGAGTGAGAAGTAGCATGCGGCTGGGATGCTCCTGGTTTGTACAGGAGTTTGCTCGGTGCCTGAAGCATCCCTGTTGCCGTGAGGCTTTGCACCAACACTTTGCTTCTATTGCTGTTATGCCATCAACTTAACCCCCAGCGATTTACCCCTTGCGAGTCACACAGCTGGATCACATCCTATGTGCCAGGCAATTCAGGAAGGTAAATGCTGCTTGAGGACCTGGACATCCAGCATGGGTCGGTACATCTCGGCGTGCTCCTTCGCTCGCCTTTAAAGGTGGGCAAAGCAAAACATTCAAACAGACATGGGAGGAGGCAAGGTCTGATGGGGACATCTTTGAAAGGCAGTGACCATCATCCCAGCGGAAAGGGTGAACAACCAAGAAAGTTAAATTAGGGGTGAGCTGAAACCGCAGATGCCCACAATGGGATCCAGAGTTGCTCGTCCTCACCACCCTTCCAAAATAGTTCATAGTTGCAGTTCCCTTCAGTCAATTCAAGGCTACTGCTCTCGGGGTGGCTCTGCAGCACCACTTGCTGCTCAGGTGCTCACTCCCAGCATGGTCTGGTGGGAAGATTTGTGCGGAGCTCCGTGCCAGGGGACCTGCCACATCCCATCCCCTCCCCTGCCTGCCTCCACATTACCTGCTGGAGCCTGAATTCACCACAGCAGGAACCCACTGTCCCCTTTATACTTTTCCCCTTTAGGAAAAACAGATCTGAAGGGAGAAGGGGAATCTAAGAGCTGCAAATATATCAAAAGATGAGAATGTTTCAATAAGCTGTCAAATTTCCCATCCAGGAGTTCCCAGCAGAAGTGTGATGGGGATGGCCACCAGCTCCTGCCCCAGGTCTGGCGATGGGGTGCAGATGGGGTCCCCTCGCCGCTCTGGGCTGCGTGACCCTGCACCGTGTGATGGGCCTCACACAATGTCTGTTGCCGCTCAGAACAATGGGCAATTTACTGCCTTCCCCCAGGAGTTTCTCTAACCCAGTTAAACCCCCCTCCACGTACCTGCAGCATGCTGTCAACTCCATAACATGGTGCCTGGAGCTCTGCCTGCTGGCACTGGTGGTGGGAGAGGGCAGGGTCCAGCAGCTGGAGCAGACTGTCTAGTCAAGAAGGACAGGAGGCAGTGGGGGGAGGTCTCGTTAAGGACAGAGCAATCGGCGCTGGCTCAGGTAAAGCCCATCAATGCTGTCAAAGTCTGGGGTTGCAGTGACGTGTCCTCTCCTGGGAGAGCAGCCCCCAGCCAGCCTGATGCCTCGCGGTGTTTTGATGCCTCTATGTAAAAGATGCAGTGTCTCTATCACTGCCAAGGATAGGAGACTGAAAAGTGGGTGGGCTCCTCTCCTGGACTTTTTCTTCCTTTCTTTTTTATCATTTTTTTGGCAAGTAGTTTGCACCTGGGTTGTTTTAGCAGCACAGGATGGTATTGGTCTGCTGCGGTATGACAGCTCCTCGGTGAGAGTGGGATTGACTCCAGATCTGGCTGGAGTACAAAGAGGAGCCTCAGGAGTAGCTGGGTGCAGGCCAGCAGGATTTACTGGTGGAGGCTCACTCCATCCAGCGAAGTACGGAGCTACTGGCGGTGGGACAAAGCAGCCCAGGACCCGCAGGGGCTGTGAGGCAGAGAGGAATGGTTTAGGGGCACCATGAGAGGCGGGGAGCAATGGGGTGGTGAGTGCAAGGAAAAAGCATCCAGCGCTCCTAAATCAGTGCGATCCCCCAGCGAGGGGAAGAAAAGGTTTTAGAATCATAGAATCATAGAATCATTATGGTTGGAAGAGACCTCAAATATCATCAAGTCCAACCGTATACCTGATGCCACCATGTCCACTAAACCATGTCTTGAAGTACCACATCTAAACGTTTTTTGAATACCTCCAGGGACGATGACTCCACCACCTCCCTGGGGAGTCTGTTTTGGTTGAGCATGGGCTGTCCCTTCAGGGGGACCTACCCGTGGTGATGGGTGGGATGGCATGGGAAAGCCCCACGCGGCGGGGCTTGGTTGTGCTCCAGGAGAGATGTCTGTAGGCTGCTCCTGCCTCTGTGGGATGCTCGGTACAGCCATGGTGGGGTTTGTCTGGGGTGCTGCAGCCCAGTTTGGTGTCTGTGTTTCCCCAGGAAGTTCCTGAAGGTCCAGTGCCTGGAGAGTGGGCAGTGGGAAGAGGGGAGCTGCGTCCCTGTGGTGTGCGAACCACCCCCTCCTGTCTTCGAGGGGATGTACAACTGCACCCAGGGCTTCGAGCTCGACAGCCAGTGTGTCGTCAACTGCGAGCCGCAGGGACAGCAGGTGAGGGACTTGGGGGGAAGGCAGAGATCGGCCAAGCGTTGTGCTTCAGAGCACCTGAAAACGGCAGGGCTCCCTGTGCCCCACGGTGCAGAGAGGCCTCGCGGCAGCTTGGCTGTCCCCAGGGCCAAATGGCCCTGTACCACCAAGCAGCAGTTGCCCTGCAAAACCAAAGATGTTCTTGCTGGACACTAGCCATGGCACAGGGCGCACCACTGCCTGGGGATACGCTCCTGCTCCCTGGTGACCCTTCCAAAATGCAGTGGTCCTAAGCAAGCCTGCTTGTCTTGAGCAAAAAGGGTCAGAAAGCAAAAGTAGAGGGTTTCCAGCAGGTTTTGGGGGCTGCTGTGAATGCATTCGCCTGGGATGACGGGTAACCTTGCCGCAGCAGGCATGCTAACCAAAGGGCCTTGCCTGGGGATGGAGGCTGCTGCCTGCTGCGCTCTTCCACCCAGGTTTCACATCCAACCTGCTGGAAGGGTCTGGTCAAAAAAAAAGCACGGTCGATTCTCTGTGGTGGAACCCAGCAGCAGCTGGAAAACAATTTATGTTCTGGTCAGTAGTGCAAAGCACACGTAGGCTGGACCAGACGGCTGCAAAACAGCTGCCCCAGAGAAGTTCCCTCTGGACTTCACTGGCAGGAGGGGGGGGTTCCTTGCATTTTGCTACCCCCGGGAGCTGGGCAG
>NW_009621873.1:3486-10476 GCF_000690535.1 Cariama cristata
CAGGCAGGGTGAGCCCTTGCCACTGCCAGTAATAATGCCAGCTACTCTCCCTCTGCTTTGTAGGTTCCCATCGTCTGCACCAAGGAGGGCTCATGGACAGAGGAGTTCAAACTGTGCGAGAGCTTACGGGGCACCTGCCTGCCGCCCCCGGAGCTGAATTTTGTGGAGTACAAGTGCGAGCAGGGGCACGGCATAGGTGAGGGCAGATGAAAGCTAAATATAAACCCAAACTTTATGATGACTCAGCCCTCCCAGAGAGCTGAAGGTCACGGTGACTCTTCTTCTTGTACCAATCTCCACTAAATCTATGAAAAAATTCCTGTTTTCTCATCCATCCTCTTTCCCAATATAGAGCCGGGGGTGGCTTTAGCCTTGTGCACACCCTGGTTGTACTCATGGATGAGACGGCTCCAGTGTAAGGATCTCTCTTTTCAGAAAGGGCAGGGACTCATCTCTAGGGCAAATCCAGCCCTTTGCAGTAATTTTCCTGATTCCTAGCCCTGCATCCCCGCTAAGGTCTCTCAACTTGCTACTACTGCTGACACTTGCAGGGTTAACGTGGCAGGTCCTAGATAAAAGCTGCAGTGACAATCGTGTGTAACAGGGCCCATTCACCAGATGAGGGACCACACCAGCCGTTTCTGTCACCAGGACTTGGTCGTTTTGTGCTTTCAGGAAAAGCTGCAATGCTCAGTCACAGTCATTGCGTCTCGACTGACATCCCACGGGACAGGACACTTGAGCAAAGCCCGTATCGCTCTGGAGCAAACACACCGGTCATCTGAGTCTGATCAAAACAGGCTGAGACTAGTCTAAGGGTAGGGCCTGCTAAAGTTAAGCTTTGGATAGACATGATGTGAGGCTGGGTTAGGGCTTGGGTCCACCTGGTTTTCCAAGGTGGTTTTTGCAGCTTTTTTTCTTCCTGGGTCATAGGAAGGCAGTGGGAATTCAGCGTGGTAGAAAAACTATGAAAGATGCTTCCTAATGTGTCAACAAACATCCCATAGCATCCAGGCCAGACTTATTTTCATGCTGGATCCCATGTCCTGCTGTCAGGGCTTGACTCTATCTCTTAGGGCATGTTCAATTTTCCTCTCATCTGGGAGAAGGGAACTGGCCACAACTCCTGTAGGCTCTTGCATAATTCAGGATTCGGGGAAGGAATTGTCATCCCAGGTTGGGAGGAAAAGGGTCTCCTCTACATCTGGCTCTACCCTCAGTGAGGAGCCTACATGTTTGGATTTAGTGCCCTCCTGTAAAAAATCCTTGCCTGGTTCCTGATGAAGTCCTCAAGGCTCTCTCTCCTCCTGCAGGTGCTGTGTGCATACCTTCCTGTATCATACCTCCCAGCGACCCCGTCATACTGCCCGAAAACGTAACTGCTGAGACTATGGACCACCGTCTGCAGCCCACCAGAGTCCAGGTAGATGGGGAGGTGGATTTCTCTAGCAGGGGATTCACTGGCAGCATAGAGGGGAGTGTGTGTGTGTCCCCCCTCCTCTCTACCTGGTGTTTTTTAACCAAAATCTCTTTGCCTTGGGTGAAGAAGGGTAAGACTTGGAAAGACAAGCAGCGTAAGTGAGCTCGGGGCTAGCTGGCTCTCCCCAAGGAGCAGCCCAGGCTGCACGCTCTGGAGGTACCTGCTGCTCCTCGTAACCAGGTTCCAGTGCCAAGGTCCTCCTCCCTCCACCACTTCTTTCTCCTCTTCCCTCACCTGCAGGAGGAGGGGACAGCCTCCTGCTCAGCCTCCTGCTCTCCCCTAACAAAGTTCAGCAGAAGTTATCAGCTCCCAGGCCAGCTTTCAAGGACTTGCAGGATGCTACAATGAATGAAGTTAAATGCAGGAATCCGACTGATTTTTTTCAGGACGTGCCGTACGGCTAAACCTGTTAAGCTCCTGTTCTTGTCAGCCAGCGTGCTGGGAGAGTAAAAGCCACCTCTGGCACGGCGTGAGCTGGGGTCCCCCATTACCTGGCAGCAGAGGTGCAACCCCAGGCAGGCATCTCCCTGCCAGGGAGGAGGCAGGGCACTGTCAGCTCAAAGGTGTCTCCGGCTGCCAGGACCCGCTGGCCGGCCAGTTGCCTCTGCTGCTGGAACAGGGGAGCCTTTCCCTCCCCATCTCTTACTCATTTTGTAGGCAAAACAGCTCAAATAGCTCAAATAGTTTGGATCCTCATGGCACGACTTTCCCAAAAAGCAGCTCGGCCGGGGTAATATTTCTTAAAATAAAACCGAGATGCATAAGGAAGGAGGTGGAACAAAGAAAAGCAAACAATTTTCCCAGGAGCCAGCACTCCCATCCAAACGTTTTCACCTCCTCCTGGGAACCCGCAGGAGGCCCAGCATCGTGCCTGTGGATACTACTGTGTGTCGCCTTGAATCAGACCCACGACGGATCGCTGCCCGAGGGGGCGGTGAGGACGCCTGGGGCATGTGGGGTGGTTAAGCACGAGCCTTGGAAGGAGTCCTTGCCTTTGAGGGATCAGATGGCTTGGCCAGTCAAGGCGGTGGCGTTTGGCTTCCCTTTCGCCGCCACTGTGGGCTTTCGTGCGAGGGAGGCATTTTGCAGAGAGGAGGAGGGAGGGGAGGCGTTATTTTAGGAAGCGGCGCTCCCCCTTGCCAGGAGCTCTCTCCCTGGACCGTCTTGTTTTCCTCTCTGCCCTGGCTCCTGCTGCTGCTCCCCGCTTTGTTCCTCCAAGCTTCCAGCAGCTTGCCATTCCCGGGAGCTGCCGTGCTCCCAAGGTGATGGAGAGAATGGGCCGAACCACACAGGGAGCTGCAGAGGCCACTCGGGGAGGGCACGGTCCTGTTTTTCTTTCAGCTCTGATTCATTGCATCCTGCAGCTGAGCAGGTTTGTCCCTCTGCCCTTATTTCCCAGCCTGGAATAAAAGTACACTAAGATGAGTATGCTAAAATGCCATTCAAGTTGCACAACAACCAGATATGAAACACGCCAGTAGAGTTAGGATGCAAACGTCTTCTGGGCTGAGCAGGGATCGGCTAGCTCAACCAGCATACAGCGTCTGCCCCGTCTGACGGCAGCTCCCTCTGCATCTGCCTTCTCTGCGCTGCACGAGGATGGCCAGGACCTCATCCTGCCCCAGCCCCATCACGGTCTCAACTGAATAGGCAGCAGAAGGACCTGCAGCAGGTAGAGCTGCCCCATCCCCAGCTGCCATGCCACCCGGGAATACTGGAGCTAGACTGCCTGCTGCTGGACATTTCAAATGGGAGGCTAGGAGAAAACATACGTGCCCCTCTGTGCGACTCCTGTGCTGTGAAGGGCATCCTAGGACACTTTCACAGGCCAGCTGTTGTTTTATGGAGCCTCAGATTTCAAAGTCTGCCCGAGCTTTACAAGGAGGAAATTGCATGTACGGTGGGGCTTTTCTTCCCCCTGTATAATCAGGAGTGCTCCCCACAAACCCCCGCTGAATGAGTGAGACGGTGCGTTCCAGCGTGATGAAACAGAGCCCTTCACATCTCCTGTCCATTTGGCCGCAACAGCTGAGTTCACGCCGTGTAAATACCAGCAATAACCTCAGCCCCATGAGTGAACGTGAATCTGGTGTATCTGCTCCAGGCCAGGTCCAGGGAGGTCAGTCCTCCCAGGAGCCGGTTCCCTGAGCCTGGGCAGGCATCAATGAACAAATTGATGCAAGCACCAAGTGATGACTGACTGAGCCCCCCGTCCCATACAAGCAAGAAGCTGATGAATCCAGCATCACACAGAGAGGTGATGGCACACTTCAGCCTGTCGTGGCCTCAGCTGGCTTCCTCCCAGCAGCAGCTTGTAGCCAAGCTAGCCACTGCGAGGCGGCACTGCCAGCCAAACCCACTTCTCTGGTGGTCCCTGCCCTCTGCCTTTGTCCTCTCCCAGGTGTGTATCTGTATACATCTACATACACACACACACACACACATATGTCTGTGTAACCTCTGTCTTGAACAACACACCCTGGTTTGGGGTGCAGCTGCCTTGCGTTTGATGGGCTTCAAAGGGTTTCCTGCTGGGCAGAGGTGCAGGGAGGGTCCTGGGGGGTGCCACTGCTGTTCTGCATCGCGATGAGCAACGCAGTGTTGTGGGAGACCCTCTACCTCCAGAAGACATTGGTGGCTGTTGCCCTTCCTCTGCCGCCCCACCTAACAGCTCTTTTCTCCTTCCCTCCTCAGCATATTGTGTGCACGGGCAGGCTGCGGTGGTATCCAGACCCCTCCGTCATTCACTGCATCCAGTCCTGTGAGGTAAGCCCCCCTGCCCCCAGCATAAGCCACCTGCTCCTTGTGGGAGGGCTCCTGGCAATGAAGGCTCGCTCCAGCACAAAGCTGGGTGGCTTTGACTTCATGTTTGCTCCAAGCTGGGCCAGGGCTTGCTGGCTGAGCAGCGAGACCAGAGCAAGCATCCTTGGGTATGATCTTCCACGGCCAGAGAGATGCTGGGGAACAAGAGCTGCAGAATAACTCATTTCCCTCCTTGCCTGCTTCTTCTTGGCCAGCCCAGGAAGAATGTTCTAGCAAAAGGATTTCACTGGCAAGGGGTATCCCCAAAAAGCCTGTGCTGACTCCGGGCCTGAATATTTCCTTAACCAGAACCGCAGTTCTAGAGTAACGTGGATCCAGAAAAACCCTGCGTGACTCACGCATCCAACCAAAACAACTAGGATTTCCAGCCTTGTACATGCAAAACAAACCACTCCTGAAGAATCTGCAGACAAAGAATTCCTTGCAGAAATCGGTTAGCCGCTCATTTCACTTTGAGTAACGACCAGGCAGGAGAAAACCATAGGCAGCCTGGAGGCAGTTCATAAAGGAAATTAAAAATAGGCAGTCTTTGTCAAACACTAGTTGTTATTACGATTAAGGATAAAAGGAAAAAGGGGGGGCATACTTTGGAATGTTGTATGCTGAAAATTTGGGATTTTTACCAGAAAGGAAAATGTAAATGAAGTTTGCACACCAAAAATAGCTTTGGGTTTTGCTGATTGTTTGGGTTTTTTTTTTTAATGTGCTCATTTCAATGCAAATGATCGCTTCTGCTCACTAATTCTGCCTAGCTCAGCTTTTTGTCGACTGAAGTGTGGAAGAAAGGGTGATGTTGCAGGGAGCATGTCCCCAGGAAGGAAATGTTAAGGTCAACAGAAGGTGCAGCAGTTATTTCCCAAACTCAGTGGCTGTGTTGTGCATGTCTACTGCAAGGTATGGGCTGTAAGCATCGAGGGATGAGGTGCTGTTTGCTAGACAGCTGTTTGGTGGTTGAGTACCAGAGCTTAGCGAAGGATCCTCTGGCGTTTTGGGAGCTCCAGGTCTTTCTAAACCACATCTTTTAGCTCAGATCTGGGGCAATGTATTTGAAGTCGAATGGGTTTATGTGGAAGAGCAGTCCAGATGGTTGTGGTGATCCTCTCTGTGGTTCTCCTGCTAGCAAGGGAGAACTGCTCCTTGTGCTCTCTGGGAGTTGGTCCTTCCAAAAAAGAATCAGATGGGATGTGAGCTGTTCCTTCTTCCCTTCCTGCGCAGCTCAGGTGACAGAAAGCTGACATAGGTGTGAGGATGCTCCCTTAGGCTCAGGTACACCAGACGGACTCCAGCCTTTCCTCCTCTATGGTTCCTGCACCTTACTTTGGGTCTGCGTCTTCAGCAAGAGATCCCACAGAGGATGGTGAAAAAGGCTTATTTTTGTGTGTGTGTGTGTGAGAGAGAGAGACAGGGACCAAATACCTGAGGTCTCAGTATCTCCCAGCGAAAGTCACGGTCTTCTCATTGGCCACCCAAACATGGTCATGGCGAACATGACCTCTTTCTGTTCCTGGATGCTTATCATCCCCTTTTACTCTCGAAAAGCAATCCTGGTCAGCAGTCTTAGCATACAGGAGGTTAAACAAGCCAAAATCTTGCAGTGTCCTACCAGAAGATGGAGAGTCCATGCTCTTCATCATGCTTGTGGACTTTTTAATGCCGTTTCTGCTTTCAATTAATCTTTCATCAGGAATGACCAAGCAGTACATACTCTTCCAGCTGAGGTCTCAGTAAAGCCCTGCACAAAGCTTCCTTGTGCTGGAAATGTCTCTTTTGATGGGACACAGGACTGTATCTGTTATTTCTGCAGTTGCATCAGTCTGGCAGCTCAGAGATATCCTGAGGTCAGCAAGTACACCCAGATCTTTCTCTACCTCTTTTGTTTCCAACTGATGAGCTCCAAGCTAACAGCAGATGTTTTACCAGCAGTACAAGAGCTTGCCCTTCAATTTTATACAAGTGAATGTCATCCTGTTTCTCCCTCTAGTCCTTCGGGTCATCTAACTATTTGTCAGATATCCTAATCCTCCTCTGCGGAACAATGCCTTCTTCCTCGTTAGCAGTTTTGTCAGCGCAGGCCTATTTATAAGGTCACAGTCACTCACTATAATACTAATGAAGATTCATCCTCAGATAGTTTCTTTCACCCTGATGCTCTCCTTTTTGACACAGTTCACAGCCGCCTCCTCCCCGTTCTCCTCCTCCTCACTTCTCACATAAATGTCTTTGAGTATTCTTTTCATTGGGTTTTCTTCTACGATGCTGCAGGTTGTTAAGGTTGGACTGATAAGCCAAGTCTTCCTAGATAACATTTTTTTTCCACGTGTTTTATAGTAGTCCTTGTTTTGCCATAAAGAATAACTCTTACCAAAAGTGTCTCATTTGAAGTATTGCTGTGAGAGCTGCTGCTCGGCACTGGCAAAAAGGGAGGTGTTACCAGTCCCCCCTGTTTGACTGCAAAAAAATGTCCTGAATGTTGTTTCCACCTCATCTGTGCTGGCTTCCATCCTCATTCCTATTCCTCTCCTGCCTCCACCCTTGTAACCAAAAGCACTGCAGTTCTCAGAGGCCACTTCACTTGGGACCCAATCTCTTGTGGGATGTGGGGACACCAGACAGCGAGAGTCAGGTAGAAATGGACTATAACCTGTAATCTGTCCTTGCTACCTCGTGCCCCCCCCCCCCCCCCCACC
>NW_009621873.1:10507-24151 GCF_000690535.1 Cariama cristata
TCATGTTCTCCCCTTCATTTACCTGCACATAAAATGTTCTGCCCCTGCAGAACATAGCCCCTGCCAGTTCTGGCGTGGTTCAGCTTGACTTGCCATGTCCATGGGACATCTTAGTCCCAGGTTTCTCCTCATTTCACAGTAATCCCTCACTGGAGGCACCGCCTTTAGGAGCCCAGCCTCTGCTCTCCACTGGGCAAGTGAAATGCTGTTCCAGCGGACTGTCCATGTCACCCCTCGGAGATGCTGTTGTCCCTCCATTGACTGTTGAGCACGTGCTGGATGAGGAAGCTTTCTCATCTGGATCCCTCAATGAGAGGAACAACCCAACCTAAGAGAAATCCAGGCCACCTGGCCGCTCATGCCATCTGTCCCTGGTGGAGTCAGTTCGGTCTGGGGCACAGCAGCAGCAGCCAAACTTCAACCTCCCTAGCCCCAGCTGGAGCCTTGCCTCACACTGGAAAGTTCAAGTCACCGTGCAACGGTGTTAGAAGGATTCTCGCTCATCTCTATCGTATGCTGGCAGTGGATCGTCCTGCCTGCTCATCTCTCTCGCTCCTCCCCGCCTTCCTTCTCTTTCCATTAATCTGGTCGTCCATCTGCCTCCCGGTCTCTCGCTCTGCCTTGCCAAGTTCCCCATCCCCGGAGCAGGGGGGCACATAGTTCAGTGGGCGAGGGAGGGAGGGAGGGATGCAAACCCTTCCAGGAGCCCATCAGGAATAAGAGTTAGCAACGAGCATGTTTCGCCTCTCAAGGGCCAGTGGAACATCTCGTCTCCTGCCATCAGTAGAAAAACAGATGGCAGCACCGGGGTGGTGGGGAACAGGGGGGGGAAGAGAGGAGGGGGCTTGGTCCTCAGTCGAGAAAGGAGTGGAGGAGGAGAGAAACCCCTCCTCCCCGCCATGGTTTGGGAGGAGGCGGTCGTGGTCCGTCCTGGTGGTGTGCTTGGCTGCTCTGACGCAGGTGTTTGCAGCATCTGGGGCAGGTTCTCCTAAGCCATCCCGAGGTGACCACCTCTCAGCTATTCTCCTGCTGTGCCCAAGAGCAAGTGAAGCTGTTGACTTCAGAGGAGGAAACAGCATATACAGTGACCCAGGTTGCTCCCTTGGACTATTCCTGCCGTGGTCCAAAATAGTCCATGCATATGTGTGGCTGCTATAGAGCATCTCCTAGTCTGTGCAACTCACTAGCTCTGCATCCCGCCATCTCCCACCACAGGGGCTCCTGTTCACATTGTGGCTGTGGTTTAGGTGAAAAAGTTCACTTATTTTTATCATCATCATGTTTACCCGGTGTTACTCGCAGGATGGAGTAACCACCACTGTCCTGCTCAGATAAACTCAGAGGAAGGCAGGCTGCTCTTGCCATGATCAGGTACAACATACCTTGCCACCACCTCCAGCCCTGTTTCATTATTGTGTGCAGGTAGGAAAGGGTTAATTGCAAGGGATTTAAGGAAGCATGCTTTGGACATACCACTGGAAGGCAGAGCTTCATACTGGTATGGTAGGAGCTGGACAAGAGCTACTGCCTCTGTGGTCTGCCTCGTAGGGTAGCAATTCCTTCCTGATGTGACCCTCTGTCTTCTCTGCTGGGGGCTGGCTTTGCTGGGCTTTGCTCCGAGCAGCCCTGTCTGCATCCTGGGGGAAGGAGCAGAGACTTTGGCTTGAGGTTCTGCTTCACGCCCTAGGTAAAGATGGGCTGTGCCAGAAAACTGTCGTGAGCATGAGCTGCTGGGAATTTTTCAGGTCTTCCCTGCTTGAGGATGAGGTCTCGCTGCCTTTGCGCGTGCTGCTGGTCATGTTATCACAATCGTAAAACACTAATCCATTCCCTGTTTTGTGGTTTTCCTGAGGTATTACAATGGGAACGACAAAATAGGGATTGAAGTGTGTTTGCGGTTGCAAGTTGTTCTCGAGTCTCTCGATCCAACAGGTAGTAAAGGACCTCGATGGATCTTTGGCGCTTCCCACCAGCATGCACAAACCCCTCATTTGGCACGTCTGTAGCTTGCATCCAGCATTTATCAGCCAGAATTAACCCTTCTGAAGGCACATGCGATAGGGACGGCGGGAAGTCTCGTCTAAAATCAGGGTCTCGCTGCGCTTTAACCTGACGAGAGACAGGGTGCGACTCGCTCCCTGGGCAAAGCACTGCAGCCGGGGTCCAGCTGCGGGCAGCTGCTTCTGCTCCTCACCATCAGCGGGGCTGGGGTCCCTCGATTGTCCCTCCTCCCTGACCTGGGCGGGCTCTGATTTTGTACCATGGCAAAGCTCGGCACAGGACACCAGACAGAAACATGACGCTGGTGGGGAGCTCTGCTCCAGGAAAGAGATTCTCTTCTGCTCTCCTGGGGCTTAAGGCAATGAGGACTACAGGCACCCCAGCTTCTCCAAGGAGACTCTCTAGAGTGACCAGATATTGTAGCATGCCCAGAATTTAATCACCCTCTCGTGATGCTCACATCATCGCTCTCTCATCTCTTATCCCCTTGGGAGCATTTCATGACACCTTTATCCAGCCTGTACTCTTCTTCTGTATGCTGTCTGGCTTTGAAAATGCAGAGAGGATCCTGCTGGATGTGACGGCTGCTCTTGCAAGCAGGCAAGAGGCAAATCGTGTGACTGCTATTCCTTCAGGAGTCTCACCAAAGCCAAAGTCTAGAGCCCATGTGATCCAGGTGACCAAACAGGATTCGACGAGTTGCCCTACATTCTGGTACATTCAAATTTTGGATAGTACGTGACATGTTGGACTCCACATCTCAAGAGGACGCAGCAGAGTTGGAAAAAGCCATCAAAATGATTAAGGGGATGCTATAGCTGCCCTTCAAGGAGACCCTAAAACAGCTGGGACTCTTCAGTTTGGAGAGCAGAAGACTGCTGGAGGTTTGCCAAGTCACAGAGGTGCTGGGTAAGATGGATGCAGAACTGGGGAGCACTCACTGAGACTGGCAAGGGATTTGTTTCAAACAGGTGAAGGGAAGTGCTTCAGACACAGCGTGCACCGGACTCCGAAACTGGCTGCCACGTAAGGCTGCAGGGGTGAGTAATGGCTTTAAGTTCAAAAAGGGATTAAATAAATGAGTGGACATCAGGGCCACAAAGAGATATCGAGAGGACCAGGCAGAGCGATGCCTTCCACCATGCTTAATGCAGCAAGTGCTGATGGTGGGGGAGTACAAGGAACATGGACTGCAGGTAGTGGTCACTTTTGGATCAGACCTGGCCCCTGACTGGCGAAGGAAAAGCCCTTTATGCTGGGGAGGTGGAAGATGAGATGGGGAGCTCTCTACGTACCTGCTGGGCATATTTTCATGCTGCTCTTAGCAAGAGCGGCGCAGGCTGCTTAACATGGGATATAGCCTTCCAGGGGATGAGCCCAAAGAAATCTCTTCCTCTTCCAAAAATCTCAGTTGAGGCATACTTTTCCTAAACTGTGAGAAGATCTCTGTCCCCTGCACACACACAGAGTGTGATTATAGAAACCTCATTTTCTTAAGAGACAAAGCAGAGGGAAATAAAATCATCACACACCAGCATGGTGCAAGGACAGGGGACAGGCGCAGCTCTCCTGCCTGCAGGGACAGGCTTACAGAGCCCCAAAGGATGGGGGTCTTTTAGCATGGGTAGGACCACAGCCTCCAGGCACACCACCACTGGTGGTGGAGTCCCAAAGAGGTGGAAGCAGCCTTGGCTCCACCAAGCTGCGTTGTGCAGGCTGACCTGCCCTGGGGATGGCCTGACCTATGTCTGCTTCTCTGCCTTCTCCAGCTCAGGTGCCACCCCTCCATCCCTGTCCACCTCCCACCTTCCCCTCTCCCGGCAGTCACAGCCCTGCAGCCGGTGATACAGAGGGAGCGGAAAGCCACTGAAGGCACCCGCTGAAATAAAAATCAATGAGTCACTTCTGATAATAAGCAAACATCCCCAAGCGTAGCCCAGCCAACTGCTCTTCCAACACGAATATTCATCCCCCTACAGCTCCTTCATCCCTCATACATTGTTTTTCTTTCTGTTTAAGATCTGTAACAAGAACTTGGCAGAAACCAGATACAAGTGGGTCAGGAGGCCCTTGTGGTTTTCAGGGTTTGTTTTCCACAACCCGTTCTGTCCTGCAACTTATTTTGCACAAACAGCTTGGCAGGAGACCTAATCCATGGCAGCTGGCGAGCTGCTGAGGGCAGGATTGCAGGCTGGTGCTGATGGCTTGGGAAGTCCTGGCTTCTCCTGCGTGTGCAGCAGCCCTGGGAATGGTGAGCGCTGGGGACCCATCTCCGGGAGCCACCGTGCTTGCCAGGAGCACTATCGGCACATGGCATCTTCCTTTGCTCCCCTTTGCTTGTTCTTTTCTACTCCTGTTTTTCTTCTCCTGTTAGCACTGCGATCAGGGTGTTAAAAGGACAAGGCTAAGGACCCGACCGTGAACCGATCATGGACACAGATGCTTTTATGGAAGCAAAGACCTGGTCTGATGTGGTGTTCATCTACACCAGCTTCCCATCCCTTTCTTCACTCTTATGCCCATGCACTGTGCAAAGCCCTTTCCAGATCGCTGTCTGCTGAGACATGGGGTCCCTGAGGAGCGAGGCACAGAGCAGGACATGGATCAAGAAATGCATCCCCATTCAGTAGCCCAAAGTGCCACATACTCACTTCTGCAGCAGAAGTGTGTCCAAGCCAAATCCTGGCCTGGGACACAGAAGCACTTTCAGGCACCGTGGCAGCACAAGTGATGGAACATAGGCTGAAACCAGACAGCAGGATGCCGCTTTCCAGTCCGTCACCTCTTCCTTGAAGCATTTATTTGAGTATACGGAGTACCTTCTCAAGCAACAAGCCTCTGTTTTCTTAGGGAGGCCTAGGGAGAAGGATGTTGGAGCTGGAGCAGATGTTCCTGAAGACCTGAGATGTGATGAAAGCGGTCTGCGTGCTGATCTGAGGAGTGAGTGGCTCGGGGACACCAGCAAGCTCAGAAACAATTGGTATTTGTCCATTTTGCTTTCTAGCTGTGTCTGAGGTGATGGGGCAGGTCCAAGACGTTGCCAAGAAAGCCATCCTATGAGCATGTGGCTCCAAGGGACAGCTGCCATGGTTCAAAAGGAGCAGGGGGACAGAAACTAGGAGACACAAAAATAGTGGATGAAGCGCTGGGTTTGTAGGCATTTGCTTCTCTTTTCTTCAGGCCACTTGGTCCCAGGCGCCCCTTGCTAAATTTCTAGAGCTCTCTTCTTCCCAGTGGTGCTCGCCCTGCCTCGCTCACTGCGATGAGCCAGGTAGAGCTCGCTTGCTGCTCAGAGTGGCCCAGGGCACTCAGGAACCCCCAAAAGCTTTTATGAGCCGAAGCCAGCCCTGTTCCCTCTCAGTCCCTCTCTGTGTTTTTCAGAGCCGATTTCCTCCTTGCGTGCCAGAGAGCCTCAGGAAGGAGAGAGGGAAAGTGAATGTGCTTGGGGTGTCGAGGGAGGGGAGGGGGGGGGGGGAAAAAAAAAAAAAGACACACTGCAACAGAGAGAGGGCCAAGAAAAATATTTAATCCAAACAATGAACATTGTCGTTTCCTCCCACAGTCTGCATTCCCAGTCAACTTCCCTGGGCAAGCAGAGGGAGCCAAGAATGGCCGGGCTCTCTGCCTCACCAGCATGAGTGTGTCTGTGTGTGTGTGTGTGTGTGTGCATGCGTGCGAGGAAAGGGATGTGTCATGGGGACACTGTGCTATGGCATTGCTTTAACCAGCTCCTGCCACATCTGTGGCTGAAGGGACTGACACCAGCCCCAGTCTTCTGTAGGGGAACAGTGGTTTGAAGCAATGCTGGAGGGGTGCGGACAGGGATGGGTATGGGAATTTTCAGGGACCCAAGCTAGGGCGGTGGATGCATAGGGGCTTTAAGTGAACCAGACTTTTAACAAGGCTTTGGGTACCCTTCAAGTTCTCCCAGGGACCTCCCAGAGCTTTCTGAAATATCTTGGCAAGTGGTTGGGGTGGGAAGGAAGGAGAGGCATCCAGTGGGGAGAAGCTGCCCTCTGCCTATCCCTGGCTAAGGGCTGCTGCAGCCTCTTCGTGCTTTCCTTTCCCCACGCATCCCTGCCTGCTCCTCCTTGCAGGGGCTTGCACCTGGGTCAAGGCTTCTCTTGCACGTCTTAGACCCCTGAAGATGCAGGCGTCTCCAGCCCTGGGGCAACTCAAGGTTCATGTCCTGCGCTTCTGTGAGCCCTGCTTTGGGGCGCTGCCACCAAATGGGCTGGGGTTTCCAGCTGTGCTAGGCGAGAGCCTGGCTCTGGCTACTGCTACTTTTTTGTTTCGGGTGCTGAGCACACGCTGATGCCTTTGCGGGCTTGCTCTTGAAGGTCTGGCGAGGCTCCTGGAAGACCACGTGCACAGCGAAGGGAGACATTTCCCCAGCAGAGGTTTATTGCCCAGCCTTGTCCCTGTCTCCTCTGCCACACCATCTCCCTCCGGTCTCCTCCACCTGATCTTTCCACCACTAATGACTCATCCATCGCAAGAGCAGAATTAACAGCGGCGAAGCTGATGCACAAGGCCTGGGTCTGATGGCAGCAGCAGCCTTTCCAGGGCTGGTCCCTGCCTGTCTCCCTTGTCGAAATGATGGTTCCCCTGTTCTTCTGGGGCTGCTTTGAAAGCAACAGCTGAGAAGGACGAAGACACCTGCACATCTTCAGCTGCAGGGTTGCACGTGGTCGACTCAGCATGCAAAGGGTCCAAGGTCAATGCCCAAAATACTGATGCCCAAAGGGAAGGACGAAAGGACAGCAAAATCCATGTCCAACTTAGAAGCAGCATGAAAGTAAACTACGCAGCCTCCTTGGATGGGACCAGCACAGTTGCAGAGCCCAGGATCTCCTGAAGGCTGTGGGGAAAGATTTTGCTTATTAAGGCTGGAATTGACACCCTGAAACTGGGATCTGGGCTTTCTCTAGCTACGGGCAGATTGAAATTGCAAGCACTTTCCATCTCAGCGACAATGCAGGAGAGACTTTCAGCTCTTTGGCTACGCAATTGGCCAGATGCACGCTGAATTTTTTTTTTTTTTTTTTTTTTTTTTTTTTTCCACCTTCCTCCAAAGCTCCTGCAAGGTTCATCACCAAAAGCAAGGTACTGGGCCTTCAGGTCGGCTCAACCAAAGCAAAACCTGCATTCCTGGGAAATAACGTTCATCAAACACCTGTGACACAGCACGGAAACATGTATGATACTGATGGCATCTGTGATTTGTTCTTCATGCTCCATCCTTACCTCACTCTGTTGCACCTTCTCACGCTGTTTCGCAGTGATTCAACCTTACATATAAGGTGGATTTGAAGAAAAGCATCAGGACCCTGCCCTTCTCACTGATGGCACTGGGGGCTCCCCACCAGGCAGGACAGCAGTCCCAGGGACAGAGACATCCAGCTCAGCCCCGGGGACTCTGCAGGGGCTGTGGAAAAACACCATGCACGAGGCTGCTCGCTGCATGACATCTCCCAGCAGCCTCGAGAGAAAGAGCACCGGCGAGCCCTCCGAGATGCTTCTGCCCAGGATGCGGCAGGATCTAACCAGTCCTTTCCCACAACCCTTCTTTCACCTGCAATTGCTTTCCCTCTTTTTTTCCCCTTTAATTTTTTCTCCTTTCATTCGTGCCTATTCCCGGCTTTGAGAGCGTGTTTTTTTAGCTTATTTAAATTGCCAAGCACTTGATTCGCGGTTACTATTTTTATGCTGGCAGCGCAGGGCTCGGGCCCGGCGGTGCCAGATGCTGCACCTCCACGTGCTAACACATGCCCCGCTGAAGCTCCTGTCTGAATAAACAAGGAAGATGGACGGTGCGAGCGGGGAGATTTGCTGACGCAGCCCGGCTCCCCGGCTGCCTCGGTGGCACACCGCCTAGCCGGGCAGCTCCCTACTACTTAACGTGGCGTGGAGCAGTTGCAGCAATTACTTTATTCATTTTTTTCCCAGTTTATATAAGCCATTTCAACCATATTCCCCCTGCGCTGGAGGATGTATATTCTGGTGACTAAACCTCAGCTGGCCATTCTCCTCTATCACATCCATTGCCTTCACATGGCACGGTTGGGCATTGGTGTTTTCTTTTTTCCTGCCAGCTTCTTAAAACATCCTCAGGTGTTGCTGCGAGTCGCCAACATAGGCAAACCTCCTTTCTCCTATGGCTGGCATTGCTTTCTGCAGAGCCACAGGGCTCAAGCACAGTGTTTGCGTGGGTTCTCCTCTCGCCCATCACCTGCTCTTCGTACGTTGCATTGCCCGTGTCCTCCCTTGCCATGAATCTTGCAAGACCAAAATGAGACTGAGGCAAGTACGAGGGCTCCTGTGCCCTCAAGGGTGACCCAGCAGCACCTTACTTTGCTCCTTCTACTTGCAAAGATGAAACCAGCTGGAGATTCTTGACACGGTGAAGCAATGGGAGTCACCGTGTTCTCCAGGCACTGGGTGAGGAGCAGGGACAGCAGGGCCCGAACCCTGCGCCTGGCTCTCTTGAGCTTCGAGTCCAATTAGTCATTTTTTATTTTCCCCTCATATGTTTTTCCAATGTAATTTGGAGCACAAGTTGTTAAGTTTCCCCAACAAGTGTTGCCATAGGAGCCTGTATTTGTTTAGGGTGGGGAACGGGCTCCAGCGGGTTGAGAGGAGGGGGCAATTAGCCCTAATAGGTGTAGAGACAAACTGAGACCCTTGCCTTCCCCACCCTGTCCCTGTCTCTGTCCTCCCCCCACCTTGCACACAAGATCTGGAAATCGTTTCAGACCTGTGCAGCCGGGATGGGCAAACCTCCCCATAATTGTATGGAAACTACCGAAGCAGCGGGTGTTGTTTTGCCAGTGAGTCATGACATATGGAGCGAAGCTCAAGGAAAAACTCCACCACGTGGAAGGCTGCAAAAGCAAATCACACCCAGAAGAACTCTTCCCTGCCAGCGGCCCTGGCCGGTGCCCTGCCTGCATCCCTGCACCGACCAGCCCCAGCATCCCTGCCCTCACCCTCCCAGTGCTCAAAGCTGCTTCATGGCTCAGAGACTTTTGTTGATCACCATCGTTTAAGACCCACTGATGTTTTTCAGTGGAAGAGGAGTGTTAACCCTAATGCCTTGGTGAAATTGCACCCTGGTCGTCTCTGGATGTGGTTTGCCACAGCAATGATGGGAGCCAAATCCCTTCTTGTTTTTGAGTTACCTAACCTGGCTGTGCCTCAGTTTCCCAGCTGTGGGAAGGTGCGCGCTTTCTTCTTCTCTTGCGAGATCTTCCAGGCAAACGCGCTCTCTCTGTGGCTGCCTGGATTTGGCCCAGTGACTGTGGTACTGATAGCACAGACAGACTTGGTGGTTTGACATAATGCCTGCTGCTACCTCCCAAAGTGGCATTAGCCTGCGTTGAGCCCATTTCTGTTCCTTGTGAGTCACGATGACAAAAAGCCACATCAGTTCCCTGGTTTTGGCATGGCTTTTTTGTGTGAATTGTTGGCATTATCACCAGTCTGGCATGTTGGTTTTGATGCAGTGGATGCAGGACTATTGTGGCGCAGTGACATTTTTCAGCTGGCTGTCATTGGGTCTACGGGTGCCACGGGCGAGTGTCCATCAAAGGCTGGATCCGGGTATTTTCTGAAGCCCAGTTGTTGTTTGGGGCCACCAGATCCAGTGAAAAGGGTCGGCTGCTTCCACAAGAAAAGGGGTGGCCAGGTTTCCACCAAGAGCCCTTTCTGGTGACAGCAGTCCTCCTGGAGGTTGGCCATGGTTGCTGGGCCAGTAGCTACCATCACACAGCCTGGAGTGGGAGAAGCATCTCATTACAAATCACTCGGTTAATGAATGGCCTCTCCGTTCTGTTAGCACGTTTGGTTGTTGCTTGGCAGTGCTGATGTGTATCTGTGATAAATAAACCTCAGCTACAGATCGCTCCTGACAGTTCATTGCAAGTGCTTCACATGCACGTTGTTTGGTTGCACCAGTCACACAGCATTGTTTCTCAGCCCCAGTTGCTTGTTTCTCTTCTCTGACGAGATGACTCATGTAACTAAACAACAATAAAATGGATTTCTGAAAGGCTGCTTGTGCCATTTAACATTTCTGGACAGAAAGCTGTACTGCTGCAGTAGCTTTCTGTTTCCACGTCAGAGCTGAAAGTAAAGAAGGCTTGTTAGTGATAGAGCATTTACCTGAGCTGCACCCAAGCAAGCTGGGCTCTGCAAATCCTCAGTTGTCCAGGCAGACTCGACAGTGACTCACAGAAGAGCAGCAAAGGGCACTGAGCTGTGCCATGCAAAGAGGGGCCACCGTTATTTTGGCAATGCAAAATCCCCCAGCATTCAATCGTACAATTTCCTTACAGAAGGTGAGATCTGGGCCACAAAGAAGAGGAAGGCGGCCAAGGCTGAAGCTGGAAGGTGGCCACATTGCCAATATTTCTGGTTATCAGTAGGCTGGTGTCCTCTCTGCTCAATCCAGAGCTGGCTTTTGCCTGGAGGGAGCTAGTGCTTAATGAAGATCCCTTCTGTTTGTCCCAGCTGGCCACCAGATAAGTAGCTTCATAATCCAACCTGGCAAGGTTTGGTGGAGCCATGTGCTGTGGACAGGGCTAGAACCTCCAGTGGAGAGTCTAGAGGAATTTGGGGATGTGTTCCTCAGGGTCGAAGCAAGAGCATTCTGGAAAAGGCATAGTCCTTGCAGCCAGCACTTGCCAGTGCTTGGCTTGGCTTGAGTGCAAGTACTTCTGCGAGACTCCTAACCTTGCTGAACCTTTCTCATAGTCCAAGGGAGATAGAGCACCTGCCTTCCTGAGATTGATCCTCTAGCAGGATGCTCTATTTGTCCTTGTAACAGCTGCTCTGTACTTAGCTGCCCAAGCCAGGTCACCAACCTCAACTCCAGAGCCAAGCTCTTTGGGAGGAGCGCTGTGGGAGAGAAGAGTTGGGTCAGCTTCCTACAGAGCCTTGCCCCAGCTGTGAACATGCAGAGCGCTCGATTGCAGTGGAGACACGTGAGAGCGGTGTGAGAAGGTGGACAAGCAGATGAGGTGGTGAACTGACACTGAGCTGGGTGGCGATGGACTTTGCGGAGAAGCACTGAGTGAGATGGGAATGGGGACTTGTGGCGTTCAGGTGGGGGATCTCTCTAGTGATGCAGATTTACTTTCTTGCTTCCTGACACAATTCCCTGATCCTTGAGCTACAGCTGCTGCCCTCTGAGCACCCACTACTCCATACGCACCAGTCAGGATACCAGTCTTCTGGTACCCTTTGACTCTGAAGAGGGGTTTGTGTATGGTGGAACTGAGCTTTGACCCTTACCAGAGGTGCACGGGGGCCTTCCTGAAGGACCTGGCATCTCTGCTTTTGGGGGCAACCTTATACTTTTGAATAACCCTTTCAGCAAAGTCTCGTTTCTCTGCCTAGCCCTTCCAAGCAGACGGCTGGTGCGACACCATCAACAACCGGGCATACTGCCAGTATGATGGGGGTGACTGCTGCTCCTCCACACTGTCCTCCAGGAAGGTAAGTGAGCACCTTCTGTGGTGCTGGCCAGGATTTAAGATTAAGTGGTGACTGCTAGCCATGCTTTTTGGCTTTGCTGGCTGTGGAACCAAGCCTGTAATGCAATTCTCCCACGAACGGAGAACAAACCCATGATTTTAAACCAAAGCCAGCTGAAGCTGATAGACATCATCCCACTGATTAACAGCGGGGTTTGGACTTGGGCCAGTGGGACTGAAAGCTCAGGCCAGCTCCCACTGAGGTTCACGGGATTCCCTCTCGTTTTGGGAAACGAGTCCCAGAGAAATGACTTCCATAGGATGTAGCGCTAGCCATGGTGAGTCAGAAGTCACCTTGTCATATAATTGAGCAATCTCAGGGGATTTTTGGTATGGTCCATTGGCAGCCGCTATGGGATGTCTTTCCCTCCCCATGCTCCTGGGAAGGGAAGGGGGGAGGAATAGCATAGAGAGAGCAACTTGGCACTGGGGTTGCACAGACCCTTCTTTGTCTCCCATCACAACCTCCCCTCCCACCTCACTTGGTATCCAGCACTCACAGCCCATCCTTCCTAAGCATATCCAACAGCAAAACAAATCATAGGGTATGAGATAATTTCTCACTGCAAAAATATGTGAATTTGGATCTTCTCATCTTTGTTGTGGAGCTTGAATAATTTTTCCTTTCATCACGCACACACATACAGAGAAAAGGAAAATAAAATCCTGGGAAGATCCAGTTGAGATAGGAGAGAAAAGGCTTTACACCCAAGTGATGAGTGAAACCCCCACAGTGATACCATGACATCTCAGAGCAAGGCGTGGCTCTTAGGAGGTCTGAGACATCTGGATCTCCTGCCAAAATAAAGGATGGGTTCGCAGTGGAAGTTGGGGGGATTCAGTCCCATGGCTCTCAGGAGATGCAGCCCCAGCTCGCATCCCCCACAGGTCCCAGATCTCCCTTGGCACAAGCCTCCAGCACGTCTCTGTTAAGGCAGATGAGGGAATACGGGGTTTACACACCAAAAAAAAACACTCCAGCCTCTCACTGGCCCAGGCTGTGAAAAATCAAAGGTGCTTCCACAGGAAGAAGAACTCCTGTCTCTGAGCCTGGTGTGTATAAAACCTCTGGAGGAAACTGTGTTCTCAGCTCCTACAGCCCATGACTGGGCAACTGTCAACCAGGAGGCAGATGCTCTGCTGATGCCCTCCCACCTTGCTCTGCTGCTACCAGCTAAGGTGGCATAGGCTTGCTCGGCCACATATAGTTGTTGTAGAGAAAGCGACATGCAATGAGCCTGTCTACCTGCATGGGATGTCTCGAAGCAGTACAGCTTGTGGGTGGCCCTAGATGGACCCATCATCTGCCCCATTGAAGGCCGTTCCTGCTCACATAGCCTCCAGCCTGCCTGGGTTTTCTTAATCCATAATGCACAAGAATGTATGCATCTACACTGGCTCCTACATCAGGTAGTGTGGAGGCTGGTCTTTGCAGCTAGGAGCCTGGTGGAGTTCCTCCAAGAGGTGCAGAAGACAAGGCTATGCTACCTTCATGTTTTGCTGAGCTTGGAAGAGCCAGGAGTAGCTCGAAGGAGAGGTCTATGGGCTCAGACGTGGACAAGGGGGGCTTTCTAACAGGGGCCAAAGTAAAACAGAAATCTAGAGGTGCCTCAACACTGCCAGCCCTAATCCAAATGTCTCACACCCACCAGGGGAGACTTCTTCCCAGGGTTTGACATTTGGGGCACAAGACTCAAGCTGACCCTTGGTGGCAAAATTTGAAACAAATTAACGGAAAGGAAAATGCTAAGAATAAAACTCAGCTGGGGACAGCTTGTATCAGAGCCTGGCAGTCTCCACAGTGCCAACAACATCCGGGTGCAGCCCAAAGTGTCTGTCCGTACCGGGGTGGAGAGGGCGTGCGGGGGCATAGGGGTGCCAGGAGGCAGGGATCTCAAAGCAGAGGCTTACATCTCCCTTCGGTTCCCCCAGGTGATCCCATTTGCTGCTGACTGTGACCAGGACGAATGCACGTGCCGCGATCCAGCGGCCGAGGAGAACCAGTAGCAGCACCACGAAGGGCCTCTCTCGGTCAGGCGAGCACTGGAGGAGCGAAGGGGCAGCAACGGGGGCCGCTGGGGACCGGCGGGGTGCGAGGGGGCCGGAG